>NC_048219.1:121751154-121943644 GCF_002007445.2 Ailuropoda melanoleuca | reverse complement strand
TTTAAAAAAAAAAAAGTTTTTTGTTTTAATTCCAGTATAGTTAACATACAGTGTTTTATTTTTTTTTTAAAGATTTTATTTATTTATTCGACAGAGATAGAGACAGCCAGCAAGAGAGTGAACACAAGCAGGGGGAGTGGAAGAGGAAGAAGCAGGCTCATAGAGGAGGAGCCTGATGTGGGGCTCGATCCCGTAACNCATAATGCCGGGATCACGCCCTGAGCCAAAGGCAGACGCTTAACCGCTGTGCCACCCAGGCGCCCCAACATACAGTGTTTTATTAGTTCCAGGTGTTCAATACAAGGATTCAACAACTCTAGACATTACCCAGTGCTCATTGTGACAAGTGTACTCTCTTCATCCCCATCGCCTATTTCACCCTAATTTACATATTCCTAAACAGAATGTATGTTTTCTTATTTTGCATAGTGTTTGAGACAGAAATTTTGGTTGCCTAAAAGCCATGATGCTACGTTCAGGTGAAAGAACAGATACACAGTAATTGTTAGGAACAAAGAAACTTTTTAGGGAAATTAAAACAACCTCTCCTCTGGAAACTAATAATTACAGAGAGAAATCAGACAAAACACAACTTAAGAGATGTGACCTTTCCAAAATATACCTGCGAGTAGCCTTAAAGATCCAAAGAGAAGAAAGCTAAGGTTAACTTTTGAGCGTGGGGATGGATAATTGTTTTAAAATTTGTTTCCTCTAAGGAATGGTCAGTAGAGGCCCTCACTCTGCCACCCTGGCTTCAGTGTCTCAAGTGATTTCTGCTGTTTGAGAAACAAAGAGGCACATCAAGAGCTCCTGGTAGTAGAGGTGGGACACCAAGTTCCTTACGTTTTCTGGAATTGTAACCAAGAGAGCACTCAACACTAGTTGAAATCTCTCCTGAAATTTCTGGCATGTTTCCTCTTATACAAAGCAGAAAAAGAATGAGGGAGGAAAAATCCCTAGCTCATGGGCTCCTCATGCACAAGTCCCTACCCTCAAGGCATCTGTGTTTGATGCAGCAGCAGCCACGCCACACCCAGACTGCCTTTGGTTAAGGCTTATCTTCTAAGCATAACGGCTAATACTTGTAGAGAGAACATGAGCTCTGTACCTGGCTCTCATCTCCCTCATTTACAGAAACTGACTTAGGTATGTCCCATTATAGTCTCCATTTTACAGGTGAAGAAGGGGGGTTAAGTTCACAGTGACACAGCTGATATGTAGTGAAGCTGGGATTCTAAGGGTGGAGTCCACATTCTTACCCATTAAGACAAAGATTCTCAAACGTTCTTGGTCCACAGTGTCCTTAGTATTTCAGAATATTTTTTAAATTACCTCAAGGCCACAAGAAAAATCTAATGGTCTCCTTTAAGTAGTTGAGTCAAAACTAATTAATTTTATGTCTTAACAACTAACTAGCCATTTCGAAAAAGAATGCAAACACATTCTTTTGAAAGAAAAGATGTTTTGGTTCATTCTTATGTAGCCACGATTCTTGCTAATGTAATGTGTGCACCTGCTGGGCACTGCACAGTTTCTCAAATCTTGGAATCACCGCAACCCTCGTTTTGGATTCCCATTGATTATGGTACTACATTCACTTTTTATTATAGCAACTGCCAAAAACTCAGCTTTATAATAACAAGCTATCATTGAAAGAAGTATAGCATGATTTAATGTTTAAATTATGAACTACCTCAAACGAGTAGTTCTCATAGTGTCAACAGATGTTAATTATTATCGTGTTTCCCTCCAAAATTTAAAATACCCCATGTACCCCCTGCACGTTTCCTGTGTGACTCTGGGGCACCTCATTGCGGTTTAGGAACTGTGGCTTAAGGGGAACATTGCCACTTGAGTTCAGGACCCAGTAGGGAAATGAATTGGGGTTACTTTTAATTAAAAAAAAAATAGTGTTGTAAAATTATATTCACTGTTGCCAGCTTGGTTATTCAAAGCTTTATATATATTTAATTGAGGGATTCTTTCACTTGGTTTAGTATTTCTTAGAGATGAGTGTTACAAATCAGTGGAAATGGAATGTCAAGAAACCATTTTGAGTCTCAGCCATTTGCGGGCTTCTTTCGGGCTGGGCTAAAGAGTCCCCCCCTCCCTTTTTTGACTAAATGGTTTCTAAAGTTCTTCCTAAATTAGAATTTATTTATTTTGCTAGAATTTATACACTTAGTTCTTTTCTTTCTACATTGTTTTTCCACACCCAGATTTTCTTCCCCTAATTTCCTTAAGCATGGAGCCATAGGCCATGATTTTGTAAACAGATTCTAGATCAAAGAGGGCAGACTCCTGGATTCTACTTTGAGCTCCTCAATATACCGTCTCCTCACCTTTTTGCACCTCGTTCTCTTAATCCATAAAATAAGGACAACAGTGTCTGTCTCACCAAATTGTGGTGGGGCTAAATGTAAATGTAACACATGTAGTGTTACATGTAAAGCATTATATGCCTCTATTCTGAAGATGGCAAGTACAGTTTTATGTTCTAGGAGTGTTAACATCTGTCCAGATTAGCTGTGGGCTATGGTAATAATTGCAATTTTTTAAGGGAAAAATGATTTTTAAGTTGTCTTAATTCACTATCTGCCAACCCCACAATTTTGCCTATCTCTGATCATTTTAATGTTGGGTTGATTAAATCAATAGTTTTAATGCAATATATCTTCAGCCTATCTCTGTTTATCTTGATGCCTGATCATTTTGATAGTGAACAAATTTTTGAATATTTTGAGCATATTTTTAAACAAAAAATGGACACGTATCGTATTACCCCAAATTTGCTCGTCATTAAAAGTTAGAGCTCATCAAAAGTTAGCTTCCCTAACCATCCACTCCTGCCCTCCTTCCCCCAAAATTGAAAGCGTGACTTTGTTTATACGTTATATACAGATTTTTCTTAGCAAAAATCATAGAGGCCAGACAGTAACATTTTGATGCTTTGGGGAATAAGGTATTACAAAAACACATTTTCATCTGATTCATGAGGTCATTGAGAATGTGGTGAAAGCTGCCATTTATCGCATTATAGTTTCTTCTTTTTCTTAGTGGAATTTTCTCTGTTCTAGGTGTGAAGAATGTCGGACTTCTGTAACCTTCCTTTTCAACTTTTTTTTTTTCTCTTTTGCTTTGGCTACTAGTAAGTTCAAAGACAAGTTTAGCGCCCGTGTAGGATTTCATGGTTTCTGTTTTATACGCTAATAGAGCTCCTGATCCAATGAACTCCTTGCCCCTTATATTTCCTTTGCCTCATCTTGTCTGAACAATATTCATTTCATTTCATCTTGTCCATTTGACGCGTTATTTTAAAATACACCAAATCCTTTGTAGAAAGATTCATGGAATAGATAAAGGTTAATTATCATATATTTTAAAAGTATTCGAATGAATAAAAATACATCAGGCTGATTCTCTATCAGTCCAGGTCCTAATGAAGAATGAATGGCACATCCAAAGGGAAAAAATACCTCAATTTTTTTTTTTTTTTTTTTGNATCTCCTGCTAGCATTCAAACCTAATAGGAAGATGGGTGGAGGGCAAGGGAGCCTAATGGTGTAGTCCAAATGGACCAGCCTCTGCCAAGGGGCAGAAAATAATGTGGAGAAGGGGGGTGAGTGGTTCTGTATGTACAAAATGAAAGATTTCCAACATATCTAACAATGGTTAGTAATGGAGATAAATAGTAAAAAGAGATGAATTTATAGAATGGAGGGAGTAATATATGGCACCTACATTCCTATAGATCAATATTTCAAAAAGCAATATTCAAGAAATCCATGTCATCTAATAATACAGAATCAAATATACTAAAGAAAGCTCAACACCGAATCCGTATAATTTCATCATGTGAAATAAAATAAAAATTATAGCGTATTCTCAAGACCAAAAGTCGTAAAAATAAGAATTGGTACATGTTTTGCTCATCACTAACTGCATTCAAATTGAATAGAAAATTATGGCAGATACTCAGAGCAATGATTGCAGGAATAACAAGACAAAGATGGAGTATATTTGAAATAGTAAAATCCAGCATACAAAACATTAGAAAAATAATTTCAGACATTTAGATATGGACATTTGGAGAGTCTTGAAGACAGATACTTTTGTCAGCCAACATGTTATGGGCAAATAAGAATTTAATTAGGATGAAAACATGTGAACTAGTATTTTTAAATGTTTTCTATCCCCTGTTCAACAACCCCTCTCCCCCAAGCCTAAGTAAGTTGTTTTAATTATTAGCATTTCCTTCACACTGGTTTCTTTCCTCTAGTTTGGGGATGAAATAATTCCTTTATTTCTCAAGGTACAAAGAAAGGAAGGAAAAAGGAGATGAAAGGGAAAAGAAAAGAAGGCTGGCTACTTTGAGGAGACAGGATGAATTTAAATGATCAGAATAGCCTGAACTGGGTGTAGTCAGGAAAATAACCCCTTGCTGTTATGTCACTGAAATATTTACCATTGTCACTTGCTTTGATAATTACTGTGGGTCTTTGTGGATTTTAAATTAGTTTTGCCAATTGGGCCTGTTCATGTTCTCTGCTCATTTAGATCTAAACATTTATCAGCGAGTTAAATAATAAATTTTGCTTGATTTGAAAAATTGGACTGCTGTTCTTTCCATCAATCACTTGGTGAATTAAATCAGATTCCAAATGCTACTTAATAGCAACTAAGTCTACTGAGTATTGACTTTAATTAATTTTCTGCCTCTGCCTCTGACAAGCAATCAACAATTAAACCAAATTTAACTGCTTGAAATGCATTCTCCTTCCTTGGTGTATCTTCAGATCCCTGTTAATATAATAGCTTAAACCCATTCCTTGTTCTTACAGTGAAAACTCTGTGTAGGTGACAAGTTTTTTTTTAATTGAGTTCTCCATCTTGAATGCATCAAGTTGCTGAAATTCTTGATCTAAAACTCAGGCATTTTAGAAACATTAGTTAACTCCTATCTCCTAACTCAACAATACTCTTAATTTTCTGATAGTCTTCAAGTCATGTCTACCAAACCATTTACTCCATTCCTGAGAAGCTTCAGTTTCTAAAATGAGCTTTCACTTTTTCCTGATAAAATAACAGCTTTGTTGGACATGTTACCAGATACTTACTTATATGTTAGCCTTCAGCTGGATTGTCTTACATCCCAGAAGTGTGTATGGGAACAAATAAATGCAGGTGACTCCAAGGGTCATGGGAAATTTCCATGGCATACAGAGCAATGTGAGATATGTCTAAGGAAAATATTTAGTTTCATAATTTGGGAATAGGATTTCATTTAGCACTTTTGGAACATGTGTTTAAATAAGTAGGCAATAAGCTCAGGAAAATGGTACTGAAGTGCGTGAGCTTTCTGTCATTGCTCACAAAAACAGACAGAGTGCTGAAGGAACATGGACCATGGGGAAACATATCTACTCCGTTTCCTAGGTATTGCATGTAAAAGTGTCATGGGGTTGTTTTTGTTGTTTTTGCTGTGTCATGCCCAGAATTTATCGCATTATTACCTTCATTCCCCATTTCCTTTAGGCTTACAGGACTCTGGGCTCAGAGGAAAGCTTTGAAGCTGTTTTGTCCAATCTACCATCTGGTGCCAAGTCTGTGCACCCCCTTTTGCATTTCCCAGTCTCCCCAGCAAGTAACAGATGTTGAAGGAAACACATTAAATGAGCTATAAATGTCTCTGTTATTTGCTTACCTTGGACTTGTCAATTATCAGTAAGTTCCAGTTCTCTGTGAGCCAGGTAAAAGGGGGCCTAGATTGAGGCTGCCTAGAAATGTATGGCTTTGATATGCAGAGAAACCTTTCTTGCAATCTCTGTAGGCTTCTATCGCCTCCGGTTTTTGACCCTCATAGAGGTTAACTTCTGGTTCCCACCAAGCCCCTTGTCAAAACCAAACCAAACAAAACCCTTGTAGGATCCCCCTGCCGCAGGTGCTGGCCAGCTGATGGACACAGGGCAGACTCTACTACCCCAGCCCCAGCGTGATAGACAAACGTTGGTCAACACAGTCTTTTTCACTCTAACTGGCTGTATCTGAAATGTACTTTACTCTGATTTTGGAAATAAACTGATGCTGTTTGGACACATGTCTCTTTTAGAACCACATCAGTACTATTTAATGCTAGTCATTGTATTTATGGTACAGAGTTCACAGATGGGAGGCGGAAGTGCAGAGCAGCGTACGGTCAGAACTGAATACAGAGTACGTGAGTTTGAATTCTGCGTTTATCATTTGCTGGCTGCATTGCATGAACTTTTTTTTTTGTTTGTTTTTTTAAAGATTTACTTATTTATTTGAAAGAGGTAGAGAGCAAGTGAGTGGAGGGAGGGGCAGAAGGAGAGAGAATCCTGAAGCAGGCTCCATGCTGAGCATGGAACCTGATGCGGGCCTTTTTCCCAGGGCCCTGAGATCATGACCTGAGCGAAAATCAAGAGTTGGCTGCTTAACCAACTGAGCCACCCAGGAGCCCCTGCATTGCATGACCTTAAGCAAGTTACTTAAACCTCTTTGTTTCTTTGTTTATAAAATGAGAATAGGGATGCCTGTGTGACTCAGTCAGTTTAGTGTCTGCCTTCGGGTCAGGTCATGATCTCAGGGTCCTGGGATCCAGTCCCACATTGGGCTCCATGTTCAATGGGGACCCTGCTTCTCCCTCTGCCTCCCACTCCCCCTGCTTGTGCTCTCTCTTTCTCTCTGACAAATAAATAAATAAAAATTGAAAAAGAAATAAGTAAAATGAAAATAATAAAAAGACATGTAAAGTGCCATAGACAGTGCTTGCCTTTGGCAAGTGTAAAATCAACATTAGCTATTATTGTTATTAGTTTTGAATAAACTCTGTTGAGGCCATCTTTAACTAGTGACAGGCCAGTGGTGGTCAATTAAGCCCAGGCAGGACTCTTGACGTTTTCTGTACTTTAGATGCGGCAGACCTTTCAAGGAATTGTCACACTAGATAATCTGCCCTTTTTCCTTAGGCAAGTTTACTGTGCTTCAATCCCATAAGTGGATGACAAAGAATTATATCTTAAAAGAGATCTGGGTAAGGATATTCCACAACTTCCTCTTATGACAAGCAGATGCTGGCACCGGGAAATTGTCTTGGATCTTACCTAAATCTTTTGTTGCGGTTTAGACCTATTTCCTTATTCTTTTCTTGGTCAAGAGGAAAGGCCCTAGGTCACTCGATTTTGTAAATTGTGAGTGGGTGGGGAAAGAGAGGCAGGAAATGAGAATGCCCAACTTGAGGTAGGAGGTCATTATTCCGGACCCAGTTTTGTCCCAACCTTTCCAGGATGAGCCTGGAAAAGCCACCAGTTTTCTTACCATAGATGATCTTTCAGGTTTATTTCACCCCCGGTCTACTATGACTCTCATACACATATTGATAGGTGAATACTTCTTTGAAATCGTCTTTTGGTGTAACACAAATAAATTGTCTACCACAGGGCCTGCTTTATAGCAGGAATGCAATGTGTTCTTGTTCCTCTTTCTTCTTTCTCCCCCCCCCTTTTTTTTTACCTCCTTAGCNGCCTTTTATTTTTTACCTCCTTAGCATTAAGAGGAATCCCGTTATTGGAAAATGGTTTCTGTGATGATGGCCTATTGTAATTCTTAGATCACTCATGTATTGTGACTTAATTAAGAGCCCTTTAACAATGAGCACCGGAAAAGAAATTGGGCTTGTTCATTAAAGATAATGGACAAAAAGGAAATAACACCAATTTTTCTTTGCTCTCCTGGTCAGGGTGCTCTTCACTGGGATACAGGGTGGTTGATGGTGTTATTCTAGGACTGCACTATGGCTGGTTCCAGACCCTCATTTTGAGTTGTTTCGCTTATTCTTCAGTAGAAATTAAAGAGTCTAGTTTGGTCTCAAAATACATTTAAACTCAGTAGCAGCCCCACACCCACCTATAGGGGGCATCACTCTATTTTCATACTCTCTGCATTTACTTTTTAATGATCAGAGCAAAACTAGCTTCTCCCGAGTCATTTGTCTTTACTGATTACGTTGAGAGAGAGAGAGAGAGAGAGAGAGAGAGAGAGAGAGAGTGTGTGTGTGTGTGTGTGTGTGTTGAGGGAGTAGGGAGAATGGAGCTTACCTTTAATGGACTCAATTATTTTCTGTAATATGAGATATCAAAATATTTCTCCAGCCAGATTCTGCTGACTGGTACAAAACTATATCTGATTCCCTCTCGCCATTTGCACTCTGAACATGAGTATATCCAGGAGTGGAAACATAATATTTTGCAAAAAGAATGTCTCCTGTGGAGAACATAACACATGCCTTACCTTTCCAAGGCAAATAAGAGCAACCACGTTTAATTAATTACAAACAGAACTCGAAAAATGCTCTGTATGAGTGGTTCTCAAACTTGGCTACACCTTGGAATTACCTGAAGAGCTTGTAACATACTGATGTCTGGGTCCTGCTCCCTAAGATTCCGCTAGAAGTTGTCTGAGATGCAGCCTGGGCATTAGATTTTTAAAACCTCTCCAGGTGACTCTAATAGGTAGCCAAGTTTGAAGACCACTGATCTACATCTGTGCACCTCAAAGTTCACTTATCAAAAAATTTTGTGAAGTGAGAGGTGGCATTAAATTTAGATTCCTTAATGACAAATCAATTGTTTCTGAATTATGAACATAAATATTTCCCTCTTTAGAGTATGTGTTACAGAAAATAATTGAAGGTAAGATATGGAAATTGTGTCTTCTTTAGTGGAGCCAATGTAGCAATGAAGTAAAGGAGACAGAAATGTATGCTGTTCTTAAGTAACACGTCCAGAGATGGGCAGACCCATGGCTATAGGGTGGCTCCATGGATCCAAGGGATGCTCTCTCCTCCTGTCTTGTTGCCCTTCTGTTTATAATAATATGATTCTTTATATTTTTTTCCCAGAATAGCTGCTCCAGCTCTAGCCATCACAGCAGGAAAGGAAGGAGCTAAGAATGAACCATTTAAAGATACTTGCCAGAAGTAGAACAGGGTGCTACCACTTACATTCCTTTAGCTCATTGGTTCTCAGCTGAGGACAGTTTTGGCCCTCAGGGGGTATTTGACAATGTCTCAAGACATTTTTGGTTGTCATGACTGGGATAAAGATTGGGGGTATTGGTATCTGGTAGGTAAGGGCCAAAGATGCTGTTAAACATTACACGCTGCCCAAGACAGCGCCCACAACAGTGAATTATCTGACCTAAATTGTCGATGGCAGAAATGTTGAGAAACCCTACAAAGTCTAGCTGTCAACTGATTATATGGCTATACCTAGCTGCAAGGAAGATAGAAAATTGTAGTCTATATTCTGAAAGGTTATCTGCTTATTTAAAAATCAAGGATTTTATTACCAAAAAGGGCAGAATGGATGTAGTGGGGGGGGGGCAACTATTTCTCTGTACCATATTGTCCTGTAACTTCTGACTCTGGCCAAAGAGGTTTAAAAGCCAAAGTTTGTTCCCTTATCCATGTTCCATCACTTAGCCATGGTGCAAACTCATACCCTGCATTGACAGGCCAATTTTTGAAGCAAAACTAGCCATTTGCATAAACAGAAATAAAATTATAAAGAGGGCTTTTCTGGCTACTGCTCCTGGGAAGCTGGGGTTATATTTTCATGAGTTAATCTCTCATGAATATTCAGGAGAAGCCTGCTGGGCATTGACTACAGCAGTAGTGGGTTACAAAAGGAGTTGCCAGTACCTGATGTGCACTTTGCATTTGCATTTTCCTCCCCCCTCCCCTTAGGTAGAACTAGGAGGTACAGCAGGGGCGCCATGATATTCACCTCCTGTGGTCTCTTCCAGTGCTGAACGTGCGCAGAAACA
Organism: Ailuropoda melanoleuca; assembly: GCF_002007445.2. NCBI lineage: Eukaryota > Metazoa > Chordata > Mammalia > Carnivora > Ursidae > Ailuropoda > Ailuropoda melanoleuca. Next base: position 121,933,798 of record NC_048219.1, on the reverse strand, counting down.
ATACTGTAGAATAAAGCGAACCTTCAAGTACATCAAACCACCTCTTTATTTTATGGATGAGAAAAGCAGGCCCTGGAGACTGGGCTTCTAGTCCCAGCCCCTTCTTTAAAGTAAACGTGTGATCTCAGGCAAGTTCCTTATCAACTCTCAGCAACAATTTTCCAGTCTCTAACCGGGGAAGCACTACAGCAGATGACGTCTGGGGTCCCTTGTAACAGTAAGTTATGTGCTGCCATGAAGCTCTGATTCTAGGAGGTGATCTAGGAGCTTCCCTTAGACTTAAAGTGTGCAGAGTGGAGGAGCTGAGACTAGAACCTGCTTTCTGTATCTTGTGGGTTTTGTGGTTTTGCTTTTGTTTCAGGTTTATACTGGCTATCAGTTAGCATAATGGGAAAATGAATGTGCTGAGAGGCCAGCCTTTCCATGAAGACAAAGTCGTTAAACAGTATTGAAACTGGTACATTCCAAAGACTTTTTCGGTTCTATTTCAACTCAATTCAATTTCAGTTCTAGGACAGTCACAATTCACAGATGATGAATGACCTTGTCTGAACTTTGGAAGAAAAATCAATGAGATTCTGTCTATAAAGCAATTCTTCCTAAAGCCCATTCTTTTTACAGTGACTTTATGCATAAATCATATAAACTTTTTATTTGTTAAATATCAAGGCAAACTATTATATCTGATCTGGGTTTATTATCAGGCTTAGAAACTTAAAAGAAAGGACATCAAGGTAGTATTTAGCAGATTGCCATTAAGTTTTCCTCAGATGGGGAAATTTTCCCCACCGTGAATTTTTTTCATTCGATTGATATACTTATGTACAACATGCTTCATCTACTGTGCAGAAAGCTTCACAAAAATGCTCTTCTTTAGAAAGTTATGGAGACTACTTAGTTTTCTGGAATATCTTTTCTTGGGCTTGATATCTTGTGAAAGTTGGAGGCAAACACATCCATATCAGGCATTGACATCATACTGACTGCCTCCTCTCCTAAACTACACAATTTTCTTCAAAGGGATGAGAGAGAAGACTCCCACTGCAGAGCAAATGGACTGTCCCACCAATGGATGCTGCCCAGTGCCATTCAAATGTGACAGTGTGGCTCATGCAGTCGATAGTTTCCTTATAATTTTTATAACCTGCTGTCTCTTCCCAAAATTGTTCTATGCCTTCTGAGAAAAAGCCGTGGGTCAAGGCTCATCTCCCTTATAGATGAAATTGCCTTGAAAAACTTAATATGAATCCTACCAGTTTACCTGTATTGGGCATGTTTTGCAATCTAGAATCCAGAATAATGTGGGCCTTAATTGCATCATAATCTCAATGTTGATATAATGTTTCCCAACATTTCATATTTTACTTCTCATAATACTGCTTTATTTGCTTTTCATCCCATAGAGTTTAACCTCTATAAAACAAGTTGACAAAACTTACAATGAACAGGAATATTTTTAACAGGTAGATAAAAATATTCCTAATTCATATCAGAGAGTTTGGGAAAAGTTAGTAAATTTTTAAAGAGCTCTCAGTATATCCAAATATTTTGAAAAGTAAGTTCTTTGGAAGTTGCCATAGCAGCAGGTATTTGAGGCTAGAAATATCTTTGAGATTATATGTTATGTCAGTGTTGAAATTGTCTTATTATAGAAAATGTCACAGATTTTCAGTTCAACATTACTTGGTAACAGTCATGGCAGGTAAGGAAAATCTGAGAAAGTAGTAGGGAATGCAGCTATTGCTAATACTTCATTTAACTTAGCCTTCCCAGATAATTTAAAAAGAATGAAATACATTACCTTGTGCATATTTCTTTCATTCAGAATAACCCCATTTCTTTGATAATGGCATTCAGCACATATCAATAACCAGGTGTAGATATCTGCCAAAGATGCAGATTGCATTTCACATAATATGTCCAATTTTGCTAGGCTAGTTGTGTAAACAGAAGATGATTACTTATTCAACCGAGATCAAACAAAGTAAAGAGCAGAAATGTTAGATGTTACCTCCATGGTGACATACAGGGAGTCTTCTTCAGGGTTGATTAACTTTACATGGGAATCTGAAATAATTATGACTACACATGCTGGAGAATGAAATGTTCCCATCAGGCAATGATTACAACCAACATNTTGACATCATACTGACTGCCTCCTCTCCTAAACTACACAATTTTCTTCAAAGGGATGAGAGAGAAGACTCCCACTGCAGAGCAAATGGACTGTCCCACCAATGGATGCTGCCCAGTGCCATTCAAATGTGACAGTGTGGCTCATGCAGTCGATAGTTTCCTTATAATTTTTATAACCTGCTGTCTCTTCCCAAAATTGTTCTATGCCTCCTGAGAAAAAGCCGTGGGTCAAGGCTCATCTCCCTTATAGATGAAATTGCCTTGAAAAACTTAATATGAATCCTACCAGTTTACCTGTATTGGGCATGTTTTGCAATCTAGAATCCAGAATAATGTGGGCCTTAATTGCATCATAATCTCAATGTTGATATAATGTTTCCCAACATTTCATATTTTACTTCTCATAATACTGCTTTATTTGCTTTTCATCCCATAGAGTTTAACCTCTATAAAACAAGTTGACAAAACTTACAATGAACAGGAATATTTTTAACAGGTAGATAAAAATATTCCTAATTCATATCAGAGAGTTTGGGAAAAGTTAGTAAATTTTTAAAGAGCTCTCAGTATATCCAAATATTTTGAAAAGTAAGTTCTTTGGAAGTTGCCATAGCAGCAGGTATTTGAGGCTAGAAATATCTTTGAGATTATATGTTATGTCAGTGTTGAAATTGCCTTATTATAGAAAATGTCACAGATTTTCAGTTCAACATTACTTGGTAACAGTCATGGCAGGTAAGGAAAATCTGAGAAAGTAGTAGGGAATGCAGCTATTGCTAATACTTCATTTAACTTAGCCTTCCCAGATAATTTAAAAAGAATGAAATACATTACCTTGTGCATATTTCTTTCATTCAGAATAACCCCATTTCTTTGATAATGGCATTCAGCACATATCAATAACCAGGTGTAGATATCTGCCAAAGATGCAGATTGCATTTCACATAATATGTCCAATTTTGCTAGGCTAGTTGTGTAAACAGAAGATGATTACTTATTCAACCGAGATCAAACAAAGTAAAGAGCAGAAATGTTAGATGTTACCTCCATGGTGACATACAGGGAGTCTTCTTCAGGGTTGATTAACTTTACATGGGAATCTGAAATAATTATGACTACACATGCTGGAGAATGAAATGTTCCCATCAGGCAATGATTACAACCAACATCAAGAGAGAATTTCAGGCAGGCAATCAGAAATCACCAATTATGCAGAGTATCTGCAAAAGATGATGTTAGCTCATAAAAGTGCTGAAGTGAAGAACTCGATAAGATTTTAAAGGAAGCAGATGGGCCCATTTTGGCTCCTTACAGTTGACTTATCCAAACTATATACACAGGTTCAAACAGGTTATGACCCATGGTAACAGCCAACTTGTTTTGTGACATTCACTGCTACCCACACTCGTTGACAAAATGCTTTTCAACTACAGGGATGGCAAGCAAAGCAGAGCAATGATTATTTAAATGGATCCTATTTCTCTTGTTCTTTGGCTGTGCAGACCCCATGTTCTTCCTCAAAATATGAATTTCTAATTTACATATCAATGAGGCTCAAAACAGCTGTTGTATTTGTTTGCCTGCATGTGTTTGAGGCATTTTGTTCTACCCCCAGGTAGCCACTTTGTCTATCCATCTTTAAGATTTGTCCCGTTGGTCATTCTTAATGAAACAGCTTTACAGCCTTCTGCCAGCTCAGGGATTCAAGTTAGCAGATTTGAGAGAAGTTCCCATAACATTGGAGCAAGAAGGGACTTCAGCTTTATGTAATTCACGTTTCCATATCTTAAATGGGAGGTTAAAGTACATAGAATCAATAAAAATATCTTGTCCACACCACACAACTCATTAGTGGCGAGGCCAAACCAGAACGGAGATATTTCCATTATCTATTTATTGCTGATTTAAAATGCACCCCAAAACTTAGGGACTTAAAAACGCAATGATTTATTTCTCACGATATTTTTAGTTGGTCAGGAAGGTTTTCTGCAGGTTTCACCTGGGCTTATATGCATGGTTGCATTTAGCTGCAATGTCATGTGGGCTCAAAGGAACACGATTTCAGGGTTTCCTCACCGGCCTCATAGTTGATACTGGCTGTCAGCCTGGCCACTTGGGATCTGTGTGGCTTGTCATCATCAAGGAAGCTGTACAAGTTTCCTTACATGACAATCTCAATCAGTGTAAGCCCTCTTAAGACCTAGGCTCAGAGCTGGCTCTGTTGTCCTATACCAGCCATCAGGACAAATCAGGGAAAAGAAGGAGAAATGCATTCACTTCTTAATGGGAGGAATAGCCAAGTCCCATTGCAGAGGAGCACAGAAGGCATTGCCATAGCCACCTTTGAAAGTGCTTTTGCACACCAGGCTGTCAGTTTCAGTAGGTAGGGACCACATTCTGGATAAGTCCAGCCCCTCGCCATCTGCATCCCTGCTGCTTTCACAGCCAATGCGTGCAATTGAGTCTATCTGTAAACACTTGGCCAACATCCCATTTGTAGAGAAAGAGCTTCCTAATAGTGATTGTTTGGTTTTAGAGATCAGTGAAAACTTTAAAACCATCTAGTAAAAATAACTAGGTTCTCTTTTAAAATTAAACTGATTTGAAACCTGATGCATTTTACGAAGTAATAAAACCTTGAGAAAGCCTTTTTCTGTTCTTAAGTGGAATCCTTAAAGTTTGATTAGTTTCCAACTGAAAGCTGTCAAGTTGAGCAAAAAGCCTGTGTTCACAGTTTATGAGGGATGCCATTTGGTAACCTGAAGGTGGCAGATGTGAAGGCCGACAGTGGAGGATGGCGGTGGGGCCGGGGGGCCGGGGGCCTCCAGCTGCTTTCCTGATGGGCTTTTTGTCAGGGTCTCTCTTCCGAGGAACGTGACTCCTTGCGAGTGGCTGTAAGTCTTAGAATAAATATTTCACTAGTCATGATGGTTTTGAAAACTTAAAGCTGTGAAGGACACATTGGAATCTCTGTGATTTATGATAAAGCTGAAGGAAACTTGATCATTCCAGTCCTGCCATATGTAGCTGTGTGGAATGTGCAAATGAATTAAACTAGCAAACCCCACAGATTTTGTTTCTTGATTAAAAAAAAAAAGTCTTAAGTCAGATCAGCTAACAGGCAATTTGAAACAGGGATTTAGCAAGGCAGCTGTTTTAAATGAAATTCCTTCCAAATGCTTCTCTCTCCCTTCCCCCTTCCATATTTTTCTTGCAAGGACTCAGAGAAGCTTCTCTTCCAAATTTTCTTGGTTCTGCATGAGTGATTAAAAAAAATAAAAACCTGCAATTGTCCTGTAACTTTACACGTTACTTCTCGACCGGTTTGCTCTTGGAGGGTAGGTAATGTGTCTTGTGCATCCTAGCATGCCCATAAAATCTCATACCATACATAGTAATTCTTTGTATGGTATGTAAGATCAATAAAATGTGCAAATGAGCTTTTTGGTACTTTACTAAATTTAATTATTACAAGTATCTTTTAAAATTTTTAAAAAATTTTATTTTTTTATTATAAGTATGTGAAGAGAAAGAGGAAAACTTTGTGTGGTTTTTTTGTTTTTGTTTTTTTGTAAAATGAGCTTTAAACAACTCAAAGAAGTTAAATGACTTGCCAAACTGTATGCAATAGTTACATGGCTAAACAAGTTAGAGCCTGAGTCTCCTGACTTACAGCTCTGTTCTTTTTCTGCTGTTGAAATTCCATTATAGGTCTTCAACACATATTCATTGAACGAATGAGTAAATCTTCTTGTTACTGTCTCTGTTACTGAACATTATAGCTTCATGAGGACGGCATATTTTAAAATCTGAAATTTAGATTAGCACTCTTATTCTAGAACATAGTGATTCTTTGACTCTTGTCTTTAGTAACCCATGAGCAAATCGAACTGGCTAAAAGAGCGAGGAAATGATTCAGGTCATTTCAATAAGGACTGATTTGCAATGATAGGTGCTGGGATGTGGTCAGACTCAGTGAGCTGAATTTTCTGTTCCCTGTGGCATACATCCACATTCACTTGTCTACAACTCTTGGGAAAAAATTCTAAGTATTTTAGATTTTGGAAAAAAAATGTAATGTATATTCTGAATATTATATGTATATATACGAACATTAGGTAGCACCACATACCAAATGTATTAATATTTCTGCAGTGAAATGAATATTTTTAGTAGGATAAAGTCTATTAATAACCTCAGGTCAGTTTTGCCACTCAGTGAGTTTTAGAGCCAAACTTACAAAAACATGTGTAGCTTCTGAGTTTTCAGTTTTGGAGTTCTGGATAAGAGATTGTGAACTTGAATTCCAGCAAGAAGTCTGGTCTTGTATGTAGACTTTCTTGGAGAAAAGGAAGACTTTCCTTGAGTGACAACCATTTGGAAAGCAAATGATCAAACAAAGCCAACACACTCCACTGTTCATCTTGTGCCAACAGGAGAGAAAAGGCAAGATTTCTTTTCTAGATGGAAAGGCACTGCTCCACTAAATCTCTGTGATATGCATTTCTCCACTAAATCGCTAGTAACAAATCTCATCTCTTGGGGACACAGCATCATATTGAAGCTTTTTAATGCCCATTTGAGTGAACTTTGTAAATAATAAGTATTTCCAGAGAAATCCACATCTTATTTTTATTGCATGTCAACCCAATATCTTACCTGGCATGTCTCAGGAAAACAAACACAATCTCTGCTCTGTTTTTCTCCATCTGTGTGCTCAGTAACCAAGGGTCCAATTAATGGCTACTGCTTTTTTGGCCCAAAGCTATCATATTCCCATAGGAGACACCCAGTGGAGAAAAGGATCACTGTAAAAGCATAAATGCTGTAAATCATGCCACATCCATCAACTCAACCCTGAAGAAGGGAGTGGGGATGGGATGCTTCAAAATAAGAACTCTTTACAAATCCCACTTCTTAAAATCGGAGCCCAGATTTCCTCCATGTCATTTTCAAAGTCGAAAGAGAATTATTTTCTTAAATAGCATTTTATTTTTCTGGGAACATCTTCCCTGCTGTTTTCATCTTGTGTATACATGAACTACCATAGCAACAATTTCTGTCATCCTTGCCACTGATCTGGAGTCAGAGTTACCAGAGAGCCTCTTGAGAAAATGTGTGGTAGAAAGAAGTGTGAATCCTGCAAAAAAAAATGTGAGTCCTGCATCACGTTAGGTCAACCAAAGATCCTGGCAAATGGATATTATCTCGAGCCACCAAAGTGTCTCTGCATAAATCATATATATATAAGAATGTCCCCATGAAATGTGCAGCTTCAGTTAAAAGTGGGCTTTAAAAAAAAAAAGACAGTGTTTTCTAAACAATGAGCCTGGAATGGTTATGAAACCCAGTTGGACTGAGGCATGAAATTAATAAGAGCTCAGCTATAGCTAAAGGACAAAACAGGTATTTATGTTTCAAGGTATCTTAGAGCTCAGATTATGAAAGTTAGCAAAATGAGATTAAGTCACGTTGTAGGGGAAGAAGGAAACTACTAGTTATCTCTTGCATCCCTAGTTTGAGCCAGCCACTGAACTCGTGTGTGTGTGTGTGTGTGTGTGTGTGTGTGTGTGTGTGTTCCTATTTTATCATTACAATAATTCTATTGAAAGAGCCCCCTGACTCACCCTCTTTCTTACTTCCATCCTTCTCTGTACCTGGCAGCTATAACGATTGGTTTACACATAGAAACATAATTACTCGCCTACCTGAAACTCTCCAGTGGCTTCTCATCTCACTTTGGAAGCACACAAGATTTGTAACATGCCCACAGCCTCCATATGGACTGGCCTGGGTCTACCTCTGAAGCCTCATCAGGTGCTACCCACTCCCCTGTTCCCCATGCTCTCCACACATCAGCCTTCTTCTGGTTCCTTGCCCACGAAACTCTCTTTCTTCCTGCAGGCCTTTGCACATGCTGTCTAAAATGCCCTTATTCCAACTTGCTGGCTGGTTTCAATTTAAATGTCAAATCTTCCAGGAAATTTCCCCTGGTTGCAGACTTGATTTCTCATCTCATATTTTCTTGTAAAACCTGTACTTTTCTTTGCCATAATTCCTTACTATTTTTAATTATATAGTTAACTGGTAGGATTGTGAATTCATACTTTTCCCACAAGCATCTCAATTCATTTAGGTGTAGAATTGTGTCTGCTTGTTCCTTTCTCAATTCCCAGTGCCAAGCCAAGCTCCTGGAACATAAAACCATTCAATAAATACTTAAGAGAGACAGATGTCACTTTTATCACATGTATCTTCTCTTATTGATGATTCGCTCACTTGTCGGGTGAGTCCCATGCCCTGTGCTACCTGACCAATTTCTCTCAGATGTGAAATGAGCACAAGCACATATTTCTTACTCAGTTGGGATGGGACCTGCAAGCAGAGCCTCATGATGACGTAGAGAGAGGCCCAGGTAAGGAGTAAGGGCACCCAGCTCTCTTCCAGTCTCCCCAGCCAGGTCGGTGGCTTTTCCTAAGTCAATTTATTTCAATGTGTATTAGACTTCTCATTTGTAAAATGTGATAATATCTCTTCCACCTCTTCATAATATCATATCAGAAGTAAGGTGATGGAGATGAAGGTTGCCTGGAACGTCCTATAGAATCTAATTATGAAGTCAGTTTCTTATTTAATTAAAGTCATGTTACCATACATACTTGTAATCTAAATCAAGCTGTATTGAAGGGAAAAGGATCTAGTTTTCCAAATACACCTTCAAAATGATAAGAGAACCATAATAAATAAGTAACAGAAATTCCTGGAACTCTAGCTTAGCTTTCCAGAACGCAGAAGACAATATTGATCTGAAATTTCTGAATCTGAAAAGCTGAAGTTCTTACTAGAAGGCGGAGTAGTTACACCTGCAGAATTATATAGGAGATATAGTCTGTCCCAAATAAATTATCATATGCCTCGTTAAATAACTACTTAAAACAAGACAGTTCTAACTGACAAAAGGCAGATGTAGACACTGAAAAATAATACTGGGTCGTTAATTTGGAAGTGGGTTTTTTATGCTCTTCCAGATTCAACAAAATCTTAGACTACAATAAAGGTGTCCTTTATTTTGAGGGCATAGGAAGGAAGGAGATGGAAACAATTATTAATTCTTTGCCCTTTAAAAATTTGATGTATTTATCTTGGAGTCAGGGGGAGATTGGGATGCAGATCATTTCTGATTAGATATTTTTCTTCACTGCCTACTCAGTCATGGTTTATTGCTAATGTGTGTGTGTGTGTGTGTGTGTTTGAGTGAGAGAGAGAGAGGGAGGGGGAGAGAGAGCGTGTTTTAGGAGGAGTGGTATGGTACTTCAAACAAATAATCCTGCAGCCGACGGCAGCTGTTCCTGATTTCTTTTAATAATCCATGACAAAAATATTGAGTGTACAGTAATGCAAACAGCCAAACAATGAAATGAAAACAGGCAGAAGCAATCATCTGCTCTAACTCCTTCCATTTTATTTGAATACACTGAGTGTGTTGAGATGTTAAAATAACTGTTAGTGTTTTGGAGATCATCGGCACTGTTGTAGCACTGAAGTTGTGTGTGTGTGTGTGTGTGTGTGTGTGTGTGTGTGTGTGTGTGTGTGTGTTTTAATTCCATTTGGGGACTGAAAAATGGAAAGTCAATATAGCTACTTTTGTTCTATACCTAAAGTCTTTCTGCCTAGCTGATTTGTCCTTATTTCTTTCTCCTTTGGGTAACTCATTGATTCTATCACGATCTAACTCAGCCAGACCTTGGGCAACAACTTCAGATGAAAAGTGTGAAGATGAGTTAAAATATATGTTATCTTAATAATTGGTACCAGAAGTTTTCTTAGATTAGAAGCTCTTTTATCAGGATTAAGCCTCATCAGGTGCCACTTTGTTCACCAGGCTCTCGACATTCTGGCTTTCTTCCAGTTCCTTGAACAGGCCACTTTCTTTCCTTCCTCAGGGCCTTGGCATGTGCTGTCTGTTGGGGCTCAAAGGTGAGACCATAAGGGCAGTAGATGGCATAGGAGAGGGAATGGAAAAGATGGGTACAATACATTAAAAATGAATTGAGAATTGTGCACTTCAGATTCATACATTGCATTCTACATGGATGAATTTTCTGGGGCTGCTGTAACAAATTACCACAAACTCGGAGGCTTAAAACAGTATAAATTGTACTCTGTCACAGTTCTGGAGGCCAGACATCCGAAAGCATGGTGCCAGCAGGGCGGTGCTCCCTCTGAAGGCTCCAGGAAAAGACGTGCACTTCGCCTCTTACGGCTTCTGTTGGTTGGAGGCATTCCTTGTCTTGCAGCCACATCACTGCAGTCTCTTTCTCATGGCCACGTTGCCTCTTCTCCTCTGTCTCTCCCTTTTTTGTCCCCCATTTAGAACCACACTTGTCACTGGATTTTTGAGACTACCTGAGTAATCCAGGGTAATCTCCTTTCTCAAAATCTTTAACTCAATCATATCTGCAAAGACCCTTGTTCCAAATAAGGTAGCATTTATAAATGCCAGGAATTTGAGCTTGATAGCTTTGGATGGTCATTATTCCCTTAAACTCTGCAAACTCAACTGCAATATGTTCAAGTTGTGTTTGAGGTTTCTTTTAATAAACTCTCTGGTTATTCCCACATTGTAATTTTTTGTTTGTGTGTTTTTACATTCCCCATTTTTTAATAATTACGTTAGGTAATATATTGACATTTTATGGACTATTCTAAGAAACCACTCATGAATTTGGTTGTTTTGTAATNCCTACCAGTTTACCTGTATTGGGCATGTTTTGCAATCTAGAATCCAGAATAATGTGGGCCTTAATTGCATCATAATCTCAATGTTGATATAATGTTTCCCAACATTTCATATTTTACTTCTCATAATACTGCTTTATTTGCTTTTCATCCCATAGAGTTTAACCTCTATAAAACAAGTTGACAAAACTTACAATGAACAGGAATATTTTTAACAGGTAGATAAAAATATTCCTAATTCATATCAGAGAGTTTGGGAAAAGTTAGTAAATTTTTAAAGAGCTCTCAGTATATCCAAATATTTTGAAAAGTAAGTTCTTTGGAAGTTGCCATAGCAGCAGGTATTTGAGGCTAGAAATATCTTTGAGATTATATGTTATGTCAGTGTTGAAATTGTCTTATTATAGAAAATGTCACAGATTTTCAGTTCAACATTACTTGGTAACAGTCATGGCAGGTAAGGAAAATCTGAGAAAGTAGTAGGGAATGCAGCTATTGCTAATACTTCATTTAACTTAGCCTTCCCAGATAATTTAAAAAGAATGAAATACATTACCTTGTGCATATTTCTTTCATTCAGAATAACCCCATTTCTTTGATAATGGCATTCAGCACATATCAATAACCAGGTGTAGATATCTGCCAAAGATGCAGATTGCATTTCACATAATATGTCCAATTTTGCTAGGCTAGTTGTGTAAACAGAAGATGATTACTTATTCAACCGAGATCAAACAAAGTAAAGAGCAGAAATGTTAGATGTTACCTCCATGGTGACATACAGGGAGTCTTCTTCAGGGTTGATTAACTTTACATGGGAATCTGAAATAATTATGACTACACATGCTGGAGAATGAAATGTTCCCATCAGGCAATGATTACAACCAACATCAAGAGAGAATTTCAGGCAGGCAATCAGAAATCACCAATTATGCAGAGTATCTGCAAAAGATGATGTTAGCTCATAAAAGTGCTGAAGTGAAGAACTCGATAAGATTTTAAAGGAAGCAGATGGGCCCATTTTGGCTCCTTACAGTTGACTTATCCAAACTATATACACAGGTTCAAACAGGTTATGACCCATGGTAACAGCCAACTTGTTTTGTGACATTCACTGCTACCCACACTCGTTGACAAAATGCTTTTCAACTACAGGGATGGCGAGCAAAGCAGAGCAATGATTATTTAAATGGATCCTATTTCTCTTGTTCTTTGGCTGCCCAGACCCCATGTTCCTCCTCAAAATATGAATTTCTAATTTACATATCAATGAGGCTCAAAACAACTGTTGTATTTGTTTGCCTGCGTGTGTTTGAGGCATTTTGTTCTACCCCCAGGTAGCCAGTTTGTCTATCCATCTTTAAGATTTGTCCCATTGGTCATTCTTAATGAAACAGCTTTACAGCCTTCTGCCAGCTCAGGGATTCAAGTTAGCAGATTTGAGAGAAGTTCCCATAACATTGGAGCAAGAAGGGACTTCAGCTTTATGTAATTCACGTTTCCATATCTTAAATGGGAGGTTAAAGTACATAGAATCAATAAAAATATCTTGTCCACACCACACAACTCATTAGTGGCGAGGCCAAACCAGAACGGAGATATTTCCATTATCTATTTATTGCTGATTTAAAATGCACCCCAAAACTTAGGGACTTAAAAACGCAATGATTTATTTCTCACGATATTTTTAGTTGGTCAGGAAGGTTTTCTGCAGGTTTCACCTGGGCTTATATGCATGGTTGCATTTAGCTGCAATGTCATGTGGGCTCAAAGGAACACGATTTCAGGGTTTCCTCACCGGCCTCATAGTTGATACTGGCTGTCAGCCTGGCCACTTGGGATCTGTGTGGCTTGTCATCATCAAGGAAGCTGTACAAGTTTCCTTACATGACAATCTCAATCAGTGTAAGCCCTCTTAAGACCTAGGCTCAGAGCTGGCTCTGTTGTCCTATACCAGCCATCAGGACAAATCAGGGAAAAGAAGGAGAAATGCATTCACTTCTTAATGGGAGGAATAGCCAAGTCCCATTGCAGAGGAGCACAGAAGGCATTGCCATAGCCACCTTTGAAAGTGCTTTTGCACACCAGGCTGTCAGTTTCAGTAGGTAGGGACCACATTCTGGATAAGTCCAGCCCCTCGCCATCTGCATCCCTGCTGCTTTCACAGCCAATGCGTGCAATTGAGTCTATCTGTAAACACTTGGCCAACATCCCATTTGTAGAGAAAGAGCTTCCTAATAGTGATTGTTTGGTTTTAGAGATCAGTGAAAACTTTAAAACCATCTAGTAAAAATAACTAGGTTCTCTTTTAAAATTAAACTGATTTGAAACCTGATGCATTTTACGAAGTAATAAAACCTTGAGAAAGCCTTTTTCTGTTCTTAAGTGGAATCCTTAAAGTTTGATTAGTTTCCAACTGAAAGCTGTCAAGTTGAGCAAAAAGCCTGTGTTCACAGTTTATGAGGGATGCCNGTTGTCCTATACCAGCCATCAGGACAAATCAGGGAAAAGAAGGAGAAATGCATTCACTTCTTAATGGGAGGAATAGCCAAGTCCCATTGCAGAGGAGCACAGAAGGCATTGCCATAGCCACCTTTGAAAGTGCTTTTGCACACCAGGCTGTCAGTTTCAGTAGGTAGGGACCACATTCTGGATAAGTCCAGCCCCTCGCCATCTGCATCCCTGCTGCTTTCACAGCCAATGCGTGCAATTGAGTCTATCTGTAAACACTTGGCCAACATCCCATTTGTAGAGAAAGAGCTTCCTAATAGTGATTGTTTGGTTTTAGAGATCAGTGAAAACTTTAAAACCATCTAGTAAAAATAACTAGGTTCTCTTTTAAAATTAAACTGATTTGAAACCTGATGCATTTTACGAAGTAATAAAACCTTGAGAAAGCCTTTTTCTGTTCTTAAGTGGAATCCTTAAAGTTTGATTAGTTTCCAACTGAAAGCTGTCAAGTTGAGCAAAAAGCCTGTGTTCACAGTTTATGAGGGATGCCATTTGGTAACCTGAAGGTGGCAGATGTGAAGGCCGACAGTGGAGGATGGCGGTGGGGCCGGGGGGCCGGGGGCCTCCAGCTGCTTTCCTGATGGGCTTTTTGTCAGGGTCTCTCTTCCGAGGAACGTGACTCCTTGCGAGTGGCTGTAAGTCTTAGAATAAATATTTCACTAGTCATGATGGTTTTGAAAACTTAAAGCTGTGAAGGACACATTGGAATCTCTGTGATTTATGATAAAGCAAGGAAACTTGATCATTCCAGTCCTGCCATATGTAGCTGTGTGGAATGTGCAAATGAATTAAACTAGCAAACCCCACAGATTTTGTTTCTTGATTAAAAAAAAAAGTCTTAAGTCAGATCAGCTAACAGGCAATTTGAAACAGGGATTTAGCAAGGCAGCTGTTTTAAATGAAATTCCTTCCAAATGCTTCTCTCTCCCTTCCCCCTTCCATATTTTTCTTGCAAGGACTCAGAGAAGCTTCTCTTCCAAATTTTCTTGGTTCTGCATGAGTGATTAAAAAAAATAAAAACCTGCAATTGTCCTGTAACTTTACACGTTACTTCTCGACCGGTTTGCTCTTGGAGGGTAGGTAATGTGTCTTGTGCATCCTAGCATGCCCATAAAATCTCATACCATACATAGTAATTCTTTGTATGGTATGTAAGATCAATAAAATGTGCAAATGAGCTTTTTGGTACTTTACTAAATTTAATTATTACAAGTATCTTTTAAAATTTTTAAAAAATTTTATTTTTTTATTATAAGTATGTGAAGAGAAAGAGGAAAACTTTGTGTGGTTTTTTTGTTTTTGTTTTTTTGTAAAATGAGCTTTAAACAACTCAAAGAAGTTAAATGACTTGCCAAACTGTATGCAATAGTTACATGGCTAAACAAGTTAGAGCCTGAGTCTCCTGACTTACAGCTCTGTTCTTTTTCTGCTGTTGAAATTCCATTATAGGTCTTCAACACATATTCATTGAATGAATGAGTAAATCTTCTTGTTACTGTCTCTGTTACTGAACATTATAGCTTCATGAGGACGGCATATTTTAAAATCTGAAATTTAGATTAGCACTCTTATTCTAGAACATAGTGATTCTTTGACTCTTGTCTTTAGTAACCCATGAGCAAATCGAACTGGCTAAAAGAGCGAGGAAATGATTCAGGTCATTTCAATAAGGACTGATTTGCAATGATAGGTGCTGGGATGTGGTCAGACTCAGTGAGCTGAATTTTCTGTTCCCTGTGGCATACATCCACATTCACTTGTCTACAACTCTTGGGAAAAAATTCTAAGTATTTTAGATTTTGGAAAAAAAATGTAATGTATATTCTGAATATTATATGTATATATACGAACATTAGGTAGCACCACATACCAAATGTATTAATATTTCTGCAGTGAAATGAATATTTTTAGTAGGATAAAGTCTATTAATAACCTCAGGTCAGTTTTGCCACTCAGTGAGTTTTAGAGCCAAACTTACAAAAACATGTGTAGCTTCTGAGTTTTCAGTTTTGGAGTTCTGGATAAGAGATTGTGAACTTGAATTCCAGCAAGAAGTCTGGTCTTGTATGTAGACTTTCTTGGAGAAAAGGAAGACTTTCCTTGAGTGACAACCATTTGGAAAGCAAATGATCAAACAAAGCCAACACACTCCACTGTTCATCTTGTGCCAACAGGAGAGAAAAGGCAAGATTTCTTTTCTAGATGGAAAGGCACTGCTCCACTAAATCTCTGTGATATGCATTTCTCCACTAAATCGCTAGTAACAAATCTCATCTCTTGGGGACACAGCATCATATTGAAGCTTTTTAATGCCCATTTGAGTGAACTTTGTAAATAATAAGTATTTCCAGAGAAATCCACATCTTATTTTTATTGCATGTCAACCCAATATCTTACCTGGCATGTCTCAGGAAAACAAACACAATCTCTGCTCTGTTTTTCTCCATCTGTGTGCTCAGTAACCAAGGGTCCAATTAATGGCTACTGCTTTTTTGGCCCAAAGCTATCATATTCCCATAGGAGACACCCAGTGGAGAAAAGGATCACTGTAAAAGCATAAATGCTGTAAATCATGCCACATCCATCAACTCAACCCTGAAGAAGGGAGTGGGGATGGGATGCTTCAAAATAAGAACTCTTTACAAATCCCACTTCTTAAAATCGGAGCCCAGATTTCCTCCATGTCATTTTCAAAGTCGAAAGAGAATTATTTTCTTAAATAGCATTTTATTTTTCTGGGAACATCTTCCCTGCTGTTTTCATCTTGTGTATACATGAACTACCATAGCAACAATTTCTGTCATCCTTGCCACTGATCTGGAGTCAGAGTTACCAGAGAGCCTCTTGAGAAAATGTGTGGTAGAAAGAAGTGTGAATCCTGCAAAAAAAAATGTGAGTCCTGCATCACGTTAGGTCAACCAAAGATCCTGGCAAATGGATATTATCTCGAGCCACCAAAGTGTCTCTGCATAAATCATATATATATAAGAATGTCCCCATGAAATGTGCAGCTTCAGTTAAAAGTGGGCTTTAAAAAAAAAACAGACAGTGTTTTCTAAACAACGAGCCTGGAATGGTTATGAAACCCAGTTGGACTGAGGCATGAAATTAATAAGAGCTCAGCTATAGCTAAAGGACAAAACAGGTATTTATGTTTCAAGGTATCTTAGAGCTCAGATTATGAAAGTTAGCAAAATGAGATTAAGTCACGTTGTAGGGGAAGAAGGAAACTACTAGTTATCTCTTGCATCCCTAGTTTGAGCCAGCCACTGAACTCGTGTGTGTGTGTGTGTGTGTGTGTGTTCCTATTTTATCATTACAATAATTCTATTGAAAGAGCCCCCTGACTCACCCTCTTCCTTACTTCCATCCTTCTCTGTACCTGGCAGCTATAATGATTGGTTTACACATAGAAACATAATTACTCGCCTACCTGAAACTCTCCAGTGGCTTCTCATCTCACTTTGGAAGCACACAAGATTTGTAACATGCCCACAGCCTCCATATGGACTGGCCTGGGTCTACCTCTGAAGCCTCATCAGGTGCTACCCACTCCCCTGTTCCCCATGCTCTCCACACATCAGCCTTCTTCTGGTTCCTTGCCCACGAAACTCTCTTTCTTCCTGCAGGCCTTTGCACATGCTGTCTAAAATGCCCTTATTCCAACTTGCTGGCTGGTTTCAATTTAAATGTCAAATCTTCCAGGAAATTTCCCCTGGTTGCAGACTTGATTTCTCATCTCATATTTTCTTGTAAAACCTGTACTTTTCTTTGCCATAATTCCTTACTATTTTTAATTATATAGTTAACTGGTAGGATTGTGAATTCATACTTTTCCCACAAGCATCTCAATTCATTTAGGTGTAGAATTGTGTCTACTTGTTCCTTTCTCAATTCCCAGTGCCAAGCCAAGCTCCTGGAACATAAAACCATTCAATAAATACTTAAGAGAGACAGATGTCACTTTTATCACATGTATCTTCTCTTATTGATGATTCGCTCACTTGTCGGGTGAGTCCCATGCCCTGTGCTACCTGACCAATTTCTCTCAGATGTGAAATGAGCACAAGCACATATTTCTTACTCAGTTGGGATGGGACCTGCAAGCAGAGCCTCATGATGACGTAGAGAGAGGCCCAGGTAAGGAGTAAGGGCACCCAGCTCTCTTCCAGTCTCCCCAGCCAGGTCGGTGGCTTTTCCTAAGTCAATTTATTTCAATGTGTATTAGACTTCTCATTTGTAAAATGTGATAATATCTCTTCCACCTCTTCATAATATCATATCAGAAGTAAGGTGATGGAGATGAAGGTTGCCTGGAACGTCCTATAGAATCTAATTATGAAGTCAGTTTCTTATTTAATTAAAGTCATGTTACCATACATACTTGTAATCTAAATCAAGCTGTATTGAAGGGAAAAGGATCTAGTTTTCCAAATACACCTTCAAAATGATAAGAGAACCATAATAAATAAGTAACAGAAATTCCTGGAACTCTAGCTTAGCTTTCCAGAACGCAGAAGACAATATTGATCTGAAATTTCTGAATCTGAAAAGCTGAAGTTCTTACTAGAAGGCGGAGTAGTTACTCCTGCAGAATTATATAGGAGATATAGTCTGTCCCAAATAAATTATCATATGCCTCGTTAAATAACTACTTAAAACAAGACAGTTCTAACTGACAAAAGGCAGATGTAGACACTGAAAAATAATACTGGGTCGTTAATTTGGAAGTGGGTTTTTTATGCTCTTCCAGATTCAACAAAATCTTAGACTACAATAAAGGTGTCCTTTATTTTGAGGGCATAGGAAGGAAGGAGATGGAAACAATTATTAATTCTTTGCCCTTTAAAAATTTGATGTATTTATCTTGGAGTCAGGGGGAGATTGGGATGCAGATCATTTCTGATTAGATATTTTTCTTCACTGCCTACTCAGTCATGGTTTATTGCTAATGTGTGTGTGTGTGTGTGTGTGTGTTTGAGTGAGAGAGAGAGAGGGAGGGGGAGAGAGAGCGTGTTTTAGGAGGAGTGGTATGGTACTTCAAACAAATAATCCTGCAGCCGACGGCAGCTGTTCCTGATTTCTTTTAATAATCCATGACAAAAATATTGAGTGTACAGTAATGCAAACAGCCAAACAATGAAATGAAAACAGGCAGAAGCAATCATCTGCTCTAACTCCTTCCATTTTATTTGAATACACTGAGTGTGTTGAGATGTTAAAATAACTGTTAGTGTTTTGGAGATCATCGGCACTGTTGTAGCACTGAAGTTGTGTGTGTGTGTGTGTGTGTGTGTGTGTGTGTGTGTGTGTGTGTGTGTGTTTTAATTCCATTTGGGGACTGAAAAATGGAAAGTCAATATAGCTACTTTTGTTCTATACCTAAAGTCTTTCTGCCTAGCTGATTTGTCCTTATTTCTTTCTCCTTTGGGTAACTCATTGATTCTATCACGATCTAACTCAGCCAGACCTTGGGCAACAACTTCAGATGAAAAGTGTGAAGATGAGTTAAAATATATGTTATCTTAATAATTGGTACCAGAAGTTTTCTTAGATTAGAAGCTCTTTTATCAGGATTAAGCCTCATCAGGTGCCACTTTGTTCACCAGGCTCTCGACATTCTGGCTTTCTTCCAGTTCCTTGAACAGGCCACTTTCTTTCCTTCCTCAGGGCCTTGGCATGTGCTGTCTGTTGGGGCTCAAAGGTGAGACCATAAGGGCAGTAGATGGCATAGGAGAGGGAATGGAAAAGATGGGTACAATACATTAAAAATGAATTGAGAATTGTGCACTTCAGATTCATACATTGCATTCTACATGGATGAATTTTCTGGGGCTGCTGTAACAAATTACCACAAACTCGGAGGCTTAAAACAGTATAAACTGTACTCTGTCACAGTTCTGGAGGCCAGACATCTGAAAGCATGGTGCCAGCAGGGCGGTGCTCCCTCTGAAGGCTCCAGGAAAAGACGTGCACTTCGCCTCTTACGGCTTCTGTTGGTTGGAGGCATTCCTTGTCTTGCAGCCACATCACTGCAGTCTCTTTCTCATGGCCACGTTGCCTCTTCTCCTCTGTCTCTCCCTTTTTTGTCCCCCATTTAGAACCACACTTGTCACTGGATTTTTGAGACTACCTGAGTAATCCAGGGTAATCTCCTTTCTCAAAATCTTTAACTCAATCATATCTGCAAAGACCCTTGTTCCAAATAAGGTAGCATTTATAAATGCCAGGAATTTGAGCTTGATAGCTTTGGATGGTCATTATTCCCTTAAACTCTGCAAACTCAACTGCAATATGTTCAAGTTGTGTTTGAGGTTTCTTTTAATAAACTCTCTGGTTATTCCCACATTGTAATTTTTTGTTTGTGTGTTTTTACATTCCCCATTTTTTAATAATTACGTTAGGTAATATATTGACATTTTATGGACTATTCTAAGAAACCACTCATGAATTTGGTTGTTTTGTAATTGTTATTAATTATTTTTATAGAAATATTTGCATTTACCTTACTATATTTTAGAGAAAGAGTGTGTGCATGCCCCACATGAGTGGGGTGGGGAGTGAGGGGCAGAGGGAGAGGGAGAGAGAATTTTAAGCAGGCTCCATGCCCAGCATGAGCTTGATCTCATGAACCTGAGATCATGATCTGAGCTGAAACCAAGAGTTGGTCGCTTAACCAACTGAGCCACCCAGGCATCCCTGTCTTACTTTTTTAATGTACTATATTCCCTATGCTGTACTTTTTATCCCTGTGACTTACTTATTTTATACCTGGAAGTTTGTACCTCTTAATCCCCTTCACATTTGTCTTTCCCTTAATTATTTCTGCTTTCATTTCATTTGTTTTGGGGTTTTTTCCCACCTTTTAAATTTGGATATTTAAGTTATGCGTTTGTATTCTTTCTTGTTCGTTGACCTAAGATTTCATTGCCGGGCATTTTCTTCTTCCATCTTAACCAAATCCATAGTTGTAATATGTACTCAAATCTTTGCTCCAACTGTTGGTTTAAGAAGAGATCTCCGATTAGAAGTAGCATGGTATTTTTGTTTGTTTCCTAATTTGTACACTAATTTAAGTACTATTACATATTATCAGAGGATGTCGCCTCTGTTGTTATTTACTTTTATGATTTATCCAGTTTTCCTTGTGGCCAGATTTTGTGACTGTTCCATGAGCACCTGAAAAAAATGTTCTGTGTTCAGAGTTGAAAATTGGGTTGAGCTCTCTTATTAATTATGTTATTTAGGTCGCCCGCATCCTTAATTATTTCCCCCCTTTCTTATTTTTATTTTTTATTTAAATTCAATTAATTAACATATAATGTATTATTGGTTTCAGAGGTAAAGTTCAGTGATTCATCAGTCTTATATAATACACAGTGCTCATTCCATCAAGTGCCCTCTTTAATGTCCATCACCCAGTTACCCTACCCCCCAAACCCCCTCCCCTCCAGCAACCCTCAGTTTGTTTCCTATGATCAAGAGTCTTTTATGGTTTGTCTCCCTCTCTGATTTCCTCTTTATTTTTTCCTCCTTTCTCCTGTGATCCTCTGCCTAGTTTCTTAAATTCCACATATGAGTGAGATCATATGATAATGGTCTTCCTCTGATTGACTTATTTCACTTAGCATAATACCCTCTATTTCCTTCCATCCACATCATTGAAAATGGCAGGATTTCATTTTTTGATGGCTGAACAATATTCCATTGTATATGTATACCACATCTTCTTTATCCATTCATCTGTTGATGGACATCTGGGCTCTAATTGTTTTTTTAAACTTGATCAAAGATAGAATGATCTGTATATTGTATGTGCTCATCTCTCTTTTCTTTCTTACTTTATATGGTTTTCTTTAAGATCTGCATTATAGAATGATACTAAGTCAAATTCTGTTTCTCCTAATGTGATTCTTCTTATTTTTCTTTGTAGTTCCTGTACTATTTGCTTTGTAATTATTAATGCTAGATTATTTGGTATATGGGTATTCATAACAGCTAAATATCATGGTAAAATTCATTTTTAATTTAAGTTGTCCATAATTCTGTCATCTAATGCATTTTCTCTCAATTCTCTTGAATACTAAGATTGCGACCCCTGCTTTTCTACCTGTTTGCATTTTCCTTATGTGCGTGTTCCCATATTTGTCAACCTTTCTGAGTCATTTGAAGTACGTATTATATAAAGCATATAATTGAATTTAGCTTTGTAATTCAATAAAACCTTTTTTCTTTTAATAGGCAAATTTATCCATTAGTACATTTATTAATATGAAAATAATGTTTGATCTTAGGTGTAACATTTTATGTGATCATCTTTTTGCTTTCTCACTTTATATGGTTTTCTTTAAAATCTGCATTTCCCCTGCTATGTGCATACCTCTATTCTTGAAATTTGAAAGGTTTTCATGTTTGTTCTGTGTGATTGCCATTATATAGCTTTATACAACGTCCTTAGTCCTCTATTCCTTTTGAAAGTCTCTCTTAATTCCCTCCTATTAGCAATGACAGAATAGGTATTATTCTATTTCCTATCCCCTTTTCTTGGCACCATCCAATGCATGATCGTATGTCTTTAAATATGCTTCATTCTGTTACTTACCTGTGCAGACTTAAATAAACCTGCAAATCCACTCCTCCTGGGTGGAGTGTTGCCCCTGGGAGTTCTCCCCAGCCCCGGGTTCCTTTTTAGGTTGAGTAGGCTTCCTTGCCTTTGATGGAAGCCCTGAAGCAAAAAAACAAAGTGCAGGCATTGAGCTGCCCACATAACTGCACTGGAGTCAGAAGTGGGTCCGGCGATGTGACTTAAGCACCAAAAGCACGTGCTACAGTGTCTCCAGAAGGGTGGGTGTTATTAACACAGCATCCACTGGTCGCTGATATTATGCTTGAGCCTCAGGTTGCATCTCCTCTATGGCACCATTAAGTGTGGGAAAGGCTGGAAAAGGCTGCGAGGTTCACACTGTCTATCTTTCTGGCTTATCTTCCCTTTTGTGTTCTGAGTTACAGCTACTGTTCTTGTCAGTCTTGTTCCCATGAGAACAAACACAGGCCATGAGGCTGGTGATGGAGCATGTGCCCAATGAGCAGCCTGACTTTGGAGACAGGCACTAACACTAGATCCAGTCTAAGAAGCACAGGTCAAAAAATATTGTATTTGTGATTGTCAACATATTGCTAATTATGACCTCATAAATCAGGCTTAAAAAAAGTCACTGAAAAATGGATTTCTGTGCCTTTTCCTAGCCTAAAACAAGAAGAAACATCACTTTTGTAGGTTGCTTAGATATATCTTTTTTTCTAATTTGCAGTTATTAAGCTCATCGGCCCTTAGGCATTACATCCTGGATTAAAATCCTGCCTTTACCACACACTATATGACTTTCAGCAAATTACTGAGACTTTCTGTGACTCAGTTTCTTGCTCTGTTAAATGGAGGTAATTAGATTAAATAAAATGACATATGGAAAGTGTTTTTAGAACAGTCCATAGTATACCCTGTTATAAGTGTTATTTCTTCTTCTTATTATTATTATTATTGCTTTTATACCCACCAGATTGATAGTCCCTCTTTGTATGTGTCCATTATGATTTTCTAAAACTTCTCTTACGTACCGTTACTTGTACAATGCCGAGCTTACCTACTAAAATGTATACTCCATGAGAACAGGGACATTGTTGATCTAATCCACACCTTGTCCTAGCTTCTAGTAAATGGAGTGGAACACAATATGGCTCAATACTTTTTTGCATGAATGGATGAATGAACCAATGAATCATCCAATCAAGACTGCTCATTTAGGTCCCTTATGTGTCAATTTTCTGAAGTAAATCACATATTTCGAGCTCATTCACTCATTACAGAGAAGCACTAATTTCAGCAATAAGCTTTGAACATACCTTTTAAATCTATACTTATACTTAACCTTTGGTGGAGAAATACGAATCAGACTTACAGATCAACCCAACCCATAGTCTCCTCTCTTCCCTAACCCCCAAGCAGGGAACAACTTAGATTACCCAGATACCCCATATTTTTCCTCATTGAATTATCCAAGCTGCATGACCACTCAGGCAAAATCTTAAAAAAGACTCTCAGTTCTGCCCACACCCCCATCCTGTTCCTGTTCTCCTGGAAAATAGTCACCCATAGCTTTGCTACTATATGGATACCTAGATGGATTAATTTCAAACTTCTCTGATAGGGATAATTACTTATGTGGGGTATCTCCCATTCTTTTTTAAATTTTGTGTCCTAAAAGCCAGAATTGACAAGCTTCAAACCGGATACAGAGATATTGACTCAGACGGTTTTGATTTCCAGGGAATTGAATGGTTTAAGGGTGTAAGCACTGTGATGAGGCAGCTTTGGATGAGATGAAATCGGCCTTTTCCAGGGGCTTGGGGTCTGTTCCGAGTACCTCGAGATGCTGCATTCAGCTAACATATTAAAGATAACAGTCATGGGCTGGGCATGCCTGAGAGCAAACTGTGAAGAAGACAGGCAAGACTGGAAGGACCCTAATGTTTATCAAACCCCAGTCATGCCAGGCACATCATCTCATTTAATACAACTAGCCTATGAATCCTATAATCGTACATCTTTTAGATGAGAGGGAACGGAGATTCAAAGAGTTGAAGCTACTTGTTCAGGGTCAACACAGAAAGAAGTGGCTGCTCTTCGATCATCCCTCACCACGGATAACTATCAAGGGCTCATCCCAAGCCTTGGTTGTATAGTTCGGGCTCCACTCCCTACTCTTCCGGTCAGTGTGTAGTCATGCACGCCATAGGCAATGCTTCCTTTGTCGTGCCCGCTGCATCTGCAGCTTTGCCCAGCTGCCCACCCCCGACATTGGTTTCTCTCTCAGGCAGGCCCTGTTTCCACGGAGCTTCTACACCTTTGCCCTACTCGTGTGGACAATACTTAATGGCTTGTTTGGTATTTGCATGGTATTGAGCGTATAGACAACTCCAGTATATGAGACCTCTCTTTCTTAACTTGGTCATTTTCTTTCTGAGTTCTTCTCCAAACTCTGTTTTTGCTTTTCAGTCTCCCTTGCTGACTCATACCCCAAGCAGGAGTCTTTATCCCACCTTATCCTCCTTTGGGAGCTACCGCAATGTTTTCTTAACCAAGCTCATGCCTTTAGGACTTTCACAATCATTTCTATGCAGATGAATCATGTCTTTATTGCCGACTTCTCAGTTTTGCTCAAGACTTGCATTCCCAGTACCCAGTTGGACATCCCATCAGTGCCTGCTTAGTTTGGGTATGTTGGATATGCTGGCCTAATACCCATTTGAAGACTTCAGACTCATCTCTGTAAGAGTTGGTTCATCTTTAAGTGGATGCCAAACTAATCACTCAAAATCGACAAGCCCAGTCTGGTCTTCCTTCCATAGCTTGATGAGTATTATCACTCAGCCTCTCAGATGTAAAGCCTCCCAGTTACCTTTGTCTTTCCCTAAACAATCACATCTACCAGGTCACCAAATTGTGTGCATTCTATTCAACTGTATTCTGTCCCTTTTTTTTGATCCTTTATTAGAATCCTAGTTCATCTTCACCTTTTGCTTGATTCCTTCCTACCTTCTACTATTCTTCATCCCTTCACATCTTTCTGCAAGTTCATTAGCACTGACATCATATTTTTCCAAATCACAAATCCGATCTTATTTTTTCCTTTACCAAAAAACCCTAGTTTCAAAAACTTTATTGCCTGTAGGATAACGATACAAGTCCTGAGTAAGCATTTTAGGACCCTCAGAGAATCAGGTCGATCTTCCTTTCTCACCAGTCCTAATCATAATGGATTACACTGGAGCCATGCCAGATTAACTCAGAAGCCCTGAAGGCCCCATCCTGTCCCAACCTTTATGCCTTGTTCATGCTGTGCTGCTGTGCTCAGGATGGCTTTCCTTCCTTACCTCATCCCCGTCAGCCCAAATCCACCATGCCCCAGTCCTTTCCCAATCAGAGTGCATCGCTCCCTCATCTGTCTTCCATTACATTTAGTTGAAATCACGTAAAAGTCTATCTTTCTATCATCTTTCAGAATTTTTGATCAGAGAAACCTTTCATAATCGAAGGAAATATTTGATGAAAAGCAATTGATAAAATTGTGAAATATTTTGTACTCTTCATTGTTAGTGCTATTTTTGAGACCTGGGATATCTAAGACAGAAGCCACTAGCCAAATGTAACTATTCAAATTTAATATACACAATGGAAAATTATGCAGCTATAAAAAGGGATGAGATCTTGTCATTTGCAACAACATGGATGGAGCTAGAGGATACTATGCTAAGTGAAATAAATCAGACTCAGACAGACAAATACCATATGATTTAACTCACATGTGGAGTTAAAAAAAAAACAAGTGGATAAACAAACAAATAAAATCAGAATCAGACCTATAAATACACAGAACAAACTGATGGTTGCCAGAAGGAAGGGTGTAGGAGATGTGGTTAAAATGTGTGAAAGGGAGTGACAGGTACAGGCTTCCAGGTATGGAATGAATAAATCATCAGAATAAAAGGCACAGCATAGGAAATAGTCAATAATACTGTAATAGCATTGTATGGGGACAAGTGGTAGGTACACTTGTGAGCACAGCATAACATATAGAGAGGTCGAATCACTATGTAGTACACCTGAAACTAATATTTTGTGTATCAACTATATTCAACTAAAAAAAGAATAATTTTAAATTAACAAAAATTAAAGAAAAAAGTAAAAATTCATTTCTTCAGTTATACTAGAAAGATTTCAGTTGTTCAAAGGCCACATGTGGCTAGTGGCTATTGTGTTGAATAGCGCTGATACAAAACATATCATCACAGAAAGTTATTTTCAACAGCGCTGTTTTATTCCCTTTGTAGGCTATACTTGCTAGTGCATTCCTCATTAAGGACATCTCCTGTTTATTTTTTGGTGTTTTTGTTATTTATTTTCACCTGTTTCTACAAATATCGGTTCTGGTGTTTATGCTGTGCCAGAAATAAGGAGCAAATGATTTTTCAAAGACCTTTTAAAAACTGGCTTGATTTCTTCCATGTTCTCAGAATTTCTTTCAAACCAATTTCTCCTCAGCTGGGATCATGAAAAAGTGACTCCCTTGCATATGATATTTTCTTTAAGGAATTGAACAAAATATTGCATGATTTTGTGCAAATCCGTTACATATCTTAGTTATGAATCCATATGGCTCCCACTTCACTTATCCCAGCTTAGTTATCGGCATAAGCTTGTAAAAGTCAAATTTTATCCACAAATGGAAGTAACAGCAAAGAGATCTAAGGACAATTTAGCCCACTTAGGAAGAACGGGAAGCAGAGGAAGAAAAACATTTGCTCTATCAACATTTTCACTTAGTGCGTGCACACACACCCTCAATATTGTAACTTACTCCTTGAAAATGAGGGCATTAGTGTCCAGGTAAAAGCTACACCGTACTCTACTGTTAAGATCATTTGTCAACTGTGCATTCTGAATAAAGATTCTCTCTTACCTAAATGTATGGGAAACCTGAACTTGTTCTCAAAGCAATGAAGTGATCACTCCTGTCTTTGCACTTCTTTTGTACCTTAAATATTATCGCACACACTGTATATGTGTGCAGAGTCATCTATTTGCATATAGGTCTGTCTGGCTGTACTGTCATTATTTAAGGCAGGAAAGCCAACTCATCTATTTATCCCCAGTATATAATATAACGCTTGGCAAATATTAGAAGGGCTGGTATAGCTGATCCATTCCTTAGATCCATTCCTCAAGTCTTTTTTTTTAAAGATTTTATTTATTTATTTGAGAGAGAGAGAGTGCACACAATGGGGGGGGAAGAGGAGGGACAAGCAGACTCTCCACTGAGCCGGGAGCCTGCCTTCGGGGCTCATTCTCAGGACCCTGAGATCATGACCTGAGCCGAAGGCAGACGCTTAACTGACTGAGACACCCAGGCGCCCCTTCATTCCTCAAGTCTTGAGAGGTCTTACCTTCCATATTCCCAGCCACATTCCCCATCCACCATCACTCCTTCATCACAGTGTTTTAGGATAAGAAGATACCTAGGAGCAATATTAATCATCTCTCTTTCCAGCGATAGACAACTCTCTGCTCTGCCAAATGCAATCCTGTTCACCACCCCTCCCAACTTTACACCTCCTTGTCCAACAAACCAGCAATGGGCAGTGAAGAAATCCAGAAATCCAAGCCAGAATGGGCCGTGAAGAAATCCAAGAGTTCGATGGGCATCTCCTTCCTGGGCGCTGGCTGGATTACAATTGGAATAGGCTCTTGAAATTGCTTGCTTCCAATCAAGGCATGGAGAGATCAAAGGCAGTCCACTACCTATCCTGTATCCGAGACGAAAATATAGTTAGCAATTTCCTAAACTCCAAGAGGATAGCTGAGCAGGTTAGTGCTTCAGATCTTGCCCAAGGCAAAATGATTTTTCTAAAAAGTTTTCTCTTTTGTAGCACCCTTTTCCTTTCACACAAAGCTTTGATCAAACTAGTTTTTAACTGATGATTTCAGCTTTTAAAGACTCACAAGATTTAAAGACCACTACATTGTTAATAATGGCGTGTTAGGCCAGTGGGATATTACTCACAGGAGTGGGGTAAGCTCAGGATCCTGAAGATGATACGGTTTGCAGTTGCCTGCCCCTCCTTGTCATGAGTCCACCCTGATACGGCTGACCTCATGTGAAGAAAAATCCTGAAGACAAATATAATTCATTTAGCTTTGAGATCAGAGTCTAAAATCTTTGGAAAGAATTTCACATTTTCCTCCAGGAAGGAAAAAATTATAGTCTGCTCAGTCTCCAATCAACCCTTTTTATGACATATGGAACAACTAAGTTCTTTTTTCCACAGTGGCCAGGTCTCATTAATCAAGTTTTTCAACTCCTATAGAAGAAAATCTGACACATAACTTAAACAAGTGGTTAAACCAAAAATATGATGTGGTTTTTATTTGGTTAATCAACAATTTAATAGTTTCTGCTGGATTTTTAGAACCATATTTATCTTCAATCTTCTTTATCAACAGAATTAGATCTATTACGTGGCCAAAATGACTGCACAAAATTGCTCATTAAGAAGACCCCCAAAAAAGAAAAACAAAGAATGGAAGAAAATCAATTCAAATAGTGGCATAAAGACAGAGCCATTGATGTTAGGAAGCTCGAGGAAATTTATATATCATACAGAAGTGTTTTTCAAAAGCTTCCTTTTAAGAGGAGGATATTGATCTTTTTTTGGACAAAAACTGATATATTTTCCTTAGGCCCACCCTATGTATTCTAAAATTATCTGATTTATTTTTTTAAAAATATTCTTTCTTTCCTTGGTCTGCTAATATAGCCTCATAAATAATACACAAAACTCTGTTGCAAAATGTCTATTGAGACCAGGCAACTGCTTCTCTGTATTAGCTTTGTTCTCTTTCTTCTCATTTGTTTGTGACTATCCCTCCTCCTTTCATGTTTAAAGCTCAAGATAAAAAAGAAAAAAATAATAATAATACTAGTAGAACTACAGCAGAGGATTGCGGATAAGGAAGCAGATCAAAATCCCCGCAGAAGACACGTGGGCTGTGTGTTTTTATTACCCCCGTGTCAAGTCTGCATGGAACAGTCAGTTTGGGGTATAATTTTACCACACGCAATCTTACCAAGCAAGACACCGTGTCTCTGCAGAGGCTGGACATAGGGAAGCTGGTCACACTACGGTGCCAAGGAAAAGTAAGCATCACATGGCTTTGATCCTGATTCCTATATTTCATATTCACACTGACATCCTTAAAGCTCTGGCTATATTCTGTACAGAACATACTGGAAGCTACATGCCTAGTGGGAAGTTCCTTGACAGGTAACTAAAGAGCTGACATCGGGAGCATACACTTTGGAGCATTAAGCGATTGTGAACGCAGATAAGCGTTCAGCCTTGAGAGTCCATTTTCCTTTTAAACAGCATAGACGCCGATAGCGGTCGGTCAAGGTTACATTTTTACACGTTTGGCGTCTGTCTTCAACTACAGCATATAAAATGCCCCAGCTGATGCGTGCTTAAAATTGACAGTAACAGAGTTTGGAGAGGGAGTAGTGATTGTGCCACTAGATTACAGAGGCCGGCTGCCTTCCAAAGAATTCACATTTGCTCAGCATCTGGGATAGTTTAAAGCTTGTAGAAAGTGGGAATGGATGTTGACAAAGGTAGAATAATACACATCAAGTTCAAAGATAATACAAACAAACCCATATAACCAGTGACATTTTATGTGTAGAGGGGCCTTTAACGGAAATAGTCAGAGGCAAGTCTGCACACCCTTTTGGGTGTCTAGACATTTGGAAGGAAGAAAACTCACCAAGCGTTCCCAACCCGTCTCTCTTGCACGGACTAAATCTGGCCACAATTGCTTAGCCCCTGCTTTAAGCAGAACAGCTCATGCTTCCTCTCTTTCTTCCTCCACTGCTACATAAGTTTCAGAGTTAATAGTTTGGGTCTGGGTAGTTATAGACAACATTTACTCGTGTATGAAAACCAGAAGAGAGCCCAGTGGTCTTGAACCTTAGCTCAATATTTCCTTCATTTAGAGGCACCCCTGTCTTTCCTGAGCTATCAGCCTTCAGGTGCTCGAACCAGACATCTCCAGTGGAGACAGCTGACCCCCACCAGCAAAGCCTCACAAGCCTTAATACTGAGCATATTTGAAGGTAGGGGTTTCTCTCGAGTGTCTGAAACCTTCGTTTCTGACTTCTCCATAGAAATCTAAAACTAACTTCTAATGAAAAGAAGATAGAGAACATCTTTGGCTTTTTCTCTCCTTACCAGATAATTTGGATAATGGTGACAATTGATTGGTCAATGATGTACATTCTTGGACTAATTTGAAGCCATGTCTCCAAGGTCACCTCTATTTAAGGGTCAAGAATTCAATTTGGGTCTTGAAAAGAAAAACAATTATTAGCATATATGCACCCATTACAAAGAAAGTGTAAGGGCCTACTATTAATTAAATTGAAATAAAATAGGATGAAATTTTATAGCAACAGTTTTAAATTCACCTACCATCTACAAACATTCCAAGAATCTTCCAGGACCACATCTACTAAACAGAGAGCAAGGTTAACAAATAAGGGAAAAAACAAAACAAAAAAATCCAAAAAACTCTAATTGCCATCGTGGGTCAGACTATCTTATGCCATTTTTTCCCCACTGTCAATAAGGGACTTTTTGCAAGATGGCAGTTACTTCCTAAAATCAACTCTGAGAGATTAGGGATGTGCCCCAAACACATAATTTTCTGTAATCAAATATGTATAGTGTTAGTTTCTTCAGTATCACTGCTTGGAACTTCATGTTTTCTGAGTTTATTTTGCCCAGTTCAGTGACATCATCAGTGTGGACATGCACAGCAAAACCATTAAGAATAAATTCTATTTACGAGTCTACGTTCACTGATAGCTCTGACTTCCTAGAGGGGATGCTTGGCCAACCTCTGGCATTCTAGATTCTTTGTTATCCTCCCTCTGGGGGGCCTGGCTGCCTGGCGCCCCAACCTGGCTCTCCCACTAGTAGTAGTAGCGGCAGCAGCATAGCGTGTGTCTGTATCTGTCAGGTTCTCCAGAGAAACAGAGCCAATAGGACGATGTGCCTATGATACAAAGAAATTTATTTTGAAGTATTAGCTTTAAATTTTGGAGGCTTGCTGAGTCCAAAATCTGATAAGGGAGGCTGGCAGGCTAGAGACTCAGGAAGGAGCCACAGTTCAAGTCCAAAGGCAGTCTGCTGGCTCGCCAGGAAGATCCAGTGCTGCAGATGAATTCTGAAGGCGGTCTGCTGGCAGCCTGGGGCTTCTAGAAGATCAGCTTTTGTGCCATTTAGGGCTTCAACTGATTGGATGACACCCAACAGCAGTATGGAAGGTAATCTGATCTACTCAAAGTCCACCAACTTAGGTGTAAATCTCGTCCCAAAACCCCTTCACAGAAACAATAGTCATGTTGGCCCGAATATGTGGGTACTGTGGCCCAATGAAGTTGACACATAAAATAAACCAGCATGGTGACCTCAGGCCACTTACTTAACCTCTTTGTGCCTCGGTATGCTCGCCCATAAAATAGGAGTCATTCAAGCATGGGCACAGACTTTACTGGATGACTGGGAGGGTTAAATAGGTTGACTTCTAAGTGAAGCATGTGGAACAGTTCCTGCACACAGTAAGCACTTCATTAAAGATAGTCAGAAAAGAAAGGAATTTTCAAGATATCAAGTCCACTTTGAGATCCAGAGAAGTGAAATGACTTGCCCAAAATTGCAGAGTGAGTTGATATCAGAGACAAGATTAGAATTCAAACGTCCTAAATAGCCATCCGGTGACTCTTGGAGATCGATTTGCTGCTGCTTTCTTTGGCTGGGTAGTTGCTGCCACAGTCTATCAGGTCAAGAGTATTATTACTAAAATTTAGAATCCCTTCATTTTTGAGATGTTTTTAAAATAAGTACTTGGTAATCACTATTGCAGAAATGTATGTTTGGTTATTTATACCTTCAGGTTATTGAAAAATACCTCTCTTGTCTACGGGATGATTCATTGAACTTGAGATTCCTTTATGCTTCTGCTGTTCCACATGAGTCATTCTATTCCCTGGAAACAGGCTGAGCTAACACGAACACCTGGTATTTCCATGGAACCCGCACTCTAAGGTTCAGTGAGAGTCAGGGCACAGCTAATTGAAAAGACTTGCATAGATTGAGTCTTCCTGTTTTTTCTTTTCTTTTCTTTTTTTTCTTCGTTAAAGGCCTGATCTGCTTCCATTTTGAGACTGCTGAGAAGAGCTCCCTATGCAGAATGTTGTTTCCTTCCTGTCAAAAACGTTACTCGAAGGGTGCCTGGGTGGCTCGGTCAGTTAAGCATCTGCCTTTGGCTTGGGGCATGATCCCAGGGTCCTGGGACTGAGCCCCGAATCGGGCTCCCTGCTCAGCGGGGAGTCTGCTTCTCCCTCTGCCTCTCCCGCCCACCACCCCCACCCCTGCCTTGCTCTCTCTCTCTCAAATAAATGAATAAAATCTTAAGAAAAAAAGTTACTTGATCTAAGATTCTTTGTCAGTGTTTCTTAGAGTGAATTATGCTAAAATCACCTGGATTATAATTACCCAGAGAGCTCGATGAAAAACCATAGGTAACTGCTCAGCGCTACAGAACCGCTGAATTTGAATGTTCAGGGGTTGGATCCAAAAAAAAAAAAAAATGTGTTCTTTACAAGTTCCTTATGTTGACTCTTACACCACAGAAGCTTGAGAATTACTGCCCTAGATTACCATGATCTTGCTAATAAACACTGCATTGTGGAATTTCAAAGCTGTAATCATGTCTTGTAAAGTTTCTAGGTTGATCCATCTCCACTTGTTTAATTCTGTTGCGTTCTGCATTGCTGCTGGCCGAAAACAGTTTGGCGCTTCTGCATTAATGAAGTATGGCTGTGCTTCCATACTATCTCCTGATTTGAGCTGCTGGCTTAGTAATTCTTGTTAGCTCTGCCTCGTAGGAGCTCCAGGAAACATAGTGCTTGCTTTTAATGCTGACTCTTAGCATGCATGGTTTATTACATTTAGTGCCACATTTTTAATCGCCTAGTATAAAAGTTTCCATTTTCAATGCACATTAAATCTCAACTATATTCTGGACTGAAGTCATTCCCATCCTTAAGAAAAGATTTAGTAAATAACTACTTTTGAAAGTATGATTTGTATCATGTAGAAATATACATGTGTGGACATTGTTACTGACTGTATACACTTATACCATTAAGTCAAGAAAATTATAAAAACTTACATCATTATGTTAAGGAAAGAAATCATTGCATCCAAAGGTAAAATGACACAGAACCCACTGGGCTTGGTTCCTGACTCCTACCTGACCAACTGACAATAGTCAGATCAAGAACAATTTTAACATTTAGTGAATGTTTACTACATGGCAGGTGGGGGTAGTGGAAATATGCTAAGCACATTCATGCATTTATTTAATCCTCCAATGACTGTAAATCAGATAATTTTCTTTGTCTCCATTGTTCAGAGGAGAAACTGGAGCTTAGGGAGGCCATGTTTCTTTCCCATAGTCACATAGCTTGCCAGGATTTGAACATGGGCCAATCAAACTGAGAAGCCCACACTTTAACCCTGCCTCTCAGCAGACCAACTTGCTGATCCGCTCTGTTCTATCTGACCTAATTCATACAAAGAGACACTGAGATTTGGTCCTTGAGAATGTATCACTCTCAGGGGATTTTTAATGTGCTGCCACTCCAAAGTTGGAAGCATACCATTAACGTACTGCAGAGGGGCATGGTCCTGCCTGGGCCCCAGCTGAACTATGCTTTAGAATAGCTCTATTACTTGTTAAATATGTGACTCAGTGCGAGTCATTTAATTTCTCTGGGCAACGGTGAATTCATTGATCATACATTAACTAAGGGGGCTGGAATCTCATCTCTTCCAGCTATAATCTGTGATTTTGTATATTTTCACAGAATGGGGAGAGATCACATGATCAGGAATCATTGGTTTGTAAGGAATAGATGCCTGTTCGAGCTTGTTTAGGTAAAGGAATTTTATCATAAAGGAAATGGTTCATTTTACAGAAACAAAGTTTGAGGGACACGGCCAAACTTCATAGGAACTGAAAAGCTGTCATTTGTCTCCTGTCTCCTTTTTTTCTGCAATGGGCTCAGCCATCTCTATTTCTGTGTTTTGCTACTTTGCTTTTGTCCACCTCTGCAGTTGGGCTTTCTTTCCTCGTTTTCTCATGACCAATCAGAGCTGCCCAGCATGGCTGCTCCCAGCACCACCTCACTTCAGTCTCTGGGTATCAATTCCAAACCTCGAGGTGAGAGCATGTCTAACTGGATGGGTGTGGGTCACATGTCCACTGCTGATTGAATCTTCTGGGCCAAGTGAATAGGATGGGATGGTTTGATACTTAACACCGTCCATTCAAGGAAATGACTTCAAGAATTTATGCAGAAGTTATACAGCCTCTGTGAGAAATTGAGAATGGATCTCTAATGGATTGTAGAGACATGGCTCAACCTAAGAAAAGCAACCGCATTTTTTAGTTACTTTCTCTCATCCTAATTTTCTATCTTTTGATCCTATCTTGTTCTTATTCTTTCTCAGTGCCCTTGTGTCGCCCTCCATCCAGTCTTTCCCAGTCTCCCTGATTTCCTTCCTTCTTCTATTCATAAATTTCTCCTTTCTTTGAGGTACCACGGGCAGATTTTCAAGGTAGCAGCAAAACAAATCTAATCAAGTAATTCCTACCTAGAGTCAAAGTCACTATTTGCGAAGTGATGATGATGTGCCAAACACAGTGCTAAGCCTTTCATAAGTACTTTTTATTTACTCCTCATGATAGAGTCACCAAATAAACATTATTAACTTATTTTTCCATCTGAGAAAATGGAGGTTCTGTGTGGGTAAGTAGCTTGTGCAAGCTTACACAGCTAGTAAATGTACCAGCTGGGATTCAGATCTAGCCTCCAGGGCCTGAACCACTGTGGCCTTGGCTTCTGTGGTCATGATATGCTATTCCAGGAGGTCCTGCAGCTGCCTCATATTGACTCGCGAGAGCCGAGCGGTGGGTCTTCAAGAATTTTGAACGCTGGTTATTAAACACAGGCAGTATGAAAATTTAAATTGTAAGAACTTACAGTCAGATTAAACAAAGGTAATAAATACTCCAAGCTCATCCTAATTATCTTACTTTCTAAGTATTTTACTATGTTTTACCATGATATATGCACCTTAGCATCTTGACATCTATTGTATGTGTATGGTGGACATACTGTGCAATGGCGAATGGCTTGCTACCGCACACCTCCTCCCAATTCCGTGTCTGGGAATGTCATGCTGGTGGCTTGAGATCAGACACTGTGAGAGTATTCACACTACAGAACTTGGCAAATACCACATCTGAATGCACTGACAGTCTTTTTAAAATGAATACACAGACAGCAGTGTGGCCTGTACAAAATCCATCTGAAGGCTGAATGGGCCACCAGTGTTTGACCTCTTCCTTAAAGAAATGCATCTCTAATGGATGAATCGTCGACTGCCCTGAGTGCCAGAGCACTCTCTTGAGAGTAGGCACCTGACACAACCATACATCTGGTCACTCATGATTGCCTTCAGGACCCACCAATAGGTTGTAGTCGAAACGAAAAGAAAGAAATCAAATTCGCCCTAGCCGGTGGGTGCTGGTTAACTAAACTAAGGACTCTTCAAGGCCTGGCTGAGGCTTCCTGTCCTGCACAGCCAGGCATTTGTACTGGCTGATGGATGAGCCACCACTGTCTCTGTGAAGAGCTGGCATGGCTCCGTGACTAAAGCACCAGTGAGCAGGGAAGAGCCGACCCAGAGATTCCGTTAAAGTGCACTGGCACTTTTTATGCATTCCGCCTTCGCATCTGTTTTAGACTTTGTTTATTCATTAGTTCTTCTTTCTAGGTCAATGGGAAGCCAGAGAGAAGAGGGTCTTGCAGCTGGAGGAGATAAATATGTGATGGAGTGTGTGGGTGGCCATTTATTGCTGCTCTCTGGGATGAAATGATGCTGGTTTCTTCTGTTGTCTGTGGAAGTAGCAATTATCCTTCTCTCTTTGACTGAAGCAGTTATTTTGGGGAAAAAGCTTTTAAGTCTTTTGAGGAAGAACATTTTGGGTACCCTGTGGTTGGTTAGCTATGTTTAGATCACTTGCTCTGTGACCTTGAACAAAGCTTCCACCCTTTCCACTTTCTTTTGTTAAGCTGAGAATGTTAGAGTGACGTGTCTAGATCCTAGATCACAGAAACAGAAAGATTTTTAAACTTTTTGAGCTTCTAGAAATTATTCAAATTCTTCAGTGTAAATTCCTATGTATTTATTTATTTAAACAGTTACCCTATTTATCGCTAATTTATTTTGTGCTTTGAACACTGCGTTATATCCATAATGTATCCAAAATTTTAGTGCAGGAACCACACCCTTAGTTTCCTAAATGATTTTATGTTCTGGTTATCTGTCCCTGTCCATGTTATGGAGTATTGTTTGAAGTGTGGACCTCTGGAGCGTTTCCTTTTTGTGAATTTCTAAAGTTTTTTTCACTTCACCTTGCCAGATGAGTTTAATCAGCAAGAAAAATTTATTGAATATTCTATTTATTTTCATTATAATGTCAGTATGATTTGTTGTGAGGAAGAATCCAAGGGACACTTAAACAATTTTCCTGCCCTGTACAGCCAACCACAACAGTCTACACAGATCATTGCCACCCCCACCCCTTCGAAAGCTGCATATCATCAGAGTCAAGCAATAAGGTAGACTATAAATATAAATGAGAAGAATCTTTCTTCACCATTCACTTAACCAATTCTCTGGAATAACTTCAGCTCTCTGTCCACTAAGCAAAATACATTGCCTGCTCACAGCGAGCTTGCCACCCTCTAGGACACCTGCAGTTGAGTACTCTGCTGTCTAAGCGTGCTCGTCCCACATATGTCGGTGGTACTTGTTATTAAAATCACATAATTAAATCAATAAAATATGGGGGCATAAAGAGAGGAGTGGGGTTTTTGTATGAAAATGAAATTGATTGCTTTACAAAGACTTTTAAATATAAATGGCTAGAAACAATTATTAACAAATTAAGTATTGCAAAAAAAATCCCACAAAAAACCCTTGAGATTAGGGGGGGAAGATCATTGAAATTTAGGAGGACTTTACACTCACAATATTTGGAAGGCTCTTGCTTCACTTTATTATTTTTTTAAAGATTTTATTTACTTATTTATATAGAGCGCAAGTAGGGGGAAGGGTGGAGGGAGAGGGAGAGAGAGAACCTCAAGCCAACTCCTGGCTGAGCACGGAGGTGGACACAGGGCTTAATCCCATGACCCCAAGATCATGACCTGAGCTGAAATCAAGAGTCGGACACTTAACCAACTGAGCCACCCGGGTACCCCTTGCTTCACTTTAAATAAACCAAAACTAGGAATCATGGAAGATGTGTTATGGATGTGTTGTATGAAAGAAAGATGCTGTAAAATTCTATTAGCAGACTCTCAATTTTAAAAAATGGCCCTATATCAAAAGTTTGATGAATTAATGTATAGCTTTTTAAGTTTTATATTTGGAATACTTATGAAATATATGTATCATGACTATGATTCTTTCCCTAAGCATTCTTTTTTTTTTTTTTTTTTGTAAGCAATTGACCAGTCAACAACTGGTCTTGATCTTACCAGATTAGAGAACTTCTACTATACTAAAAATTTGGAGGAAAAAAAGTCAGCTAGTTTCAAAATAGTTGGGGGATGGATCTAAAACTATTGGTATGGCTTTATCGCTGCAGAGGAGCAAAGCAACATTCTTAGTGAACAAACATACAATGGGTAGGAGAATACAAAATTCAGGCCATGAGAGGTAAAGATCTCTGTAGAAGAGTAAAGGGAGGGGAAGAAGAGGCTGAGAAGAACATTCGGAAACATCTCGGAGGCGCTAAGGGATCTGATTTTAGGGAGTAGGCAATGTTGAGCCTACAGTAGGCATTTTGAGCAGGACAGTGGAATTATAAAAGAAGTATTTTAAGGAGATTTTTCTGGTAACAGGGCACAGGATGAGATGAATCCTCAATGGCAAATGTTATTTTTTCTTGGGTGTGAACTCAGATAACTGGTATCGTTTCCCGGAGCACTGTGATGAGGAATACAGGATGCAGCTGGCTGCAAGGAGAAGGGCGCCATTTTCTGTTGGTGATGCCTGCCAGAGGCAAGGAAAAAAAGCTGTAGCTTCTATACCTTTAATTCGTTGGCTCTGGGTCAGATTAAGGGTGAAGATAGTGGACGGAGTTATGCCACTGCAATAGCATGAGACATAATAAGGAGGGTATGAGAGATACTTTAAAAATAAATACTGATTTGGTTCTATGGATAAAATTACGAGTGGAATTAAGAAAAATGTTTTGAGTCAAGCAAGATGCTTTGCCTTATTATTGGCATAAGGAAATCATTAGAATATAGTCATAAAGAGCACATAATTTAGAGTATGACAGAGTTCTGTTCAAAATCTAGACCTGTCATTTGCTAGCTAAATAAGCTGGAGACATCCAAAATATTAAAATTACAGGAAGTATTTAAAGCAGTGGCATACTGTCTATCACAAAATAAGTACCTGGGAAATAATGTTTATTATGTAGAGAGCATGGCCAATGAAAATCTGGCTTCAAAAATATTTTACCAATTTTTGTCTCATTACATACTGTTTTAAAAATGAAAATCCATAAAGTTATCGTTCTAATAGTTGGGATTTTCTAACTTCTTATCCCAAAAACAAAACCAAACTACTCTAGATAAAAAATAAATTATAATCCGTATTTCCCGGTCTTTGGTAAAGAGGCACCAACATTTGTTTTTCTACGAGAAACTAGAAATTATAAAATCCCCCTCTGTCTGGACCGCTATTTGCCCACCATTTATGGAAATAATCAAAAGCTTTGTAAATGAGGGATTATCATAGCTATGAAGCTCTGGGCTGAACTGCAAAATGTTGCTACACCCATATATAGGCATCGCAATCTATTTCTCCTCCTATCTCTACCCAGTGGTCAGTGATTGCTTGGCAATGCACATGAAAACACTGGGCATCCATTCACAGGATTTCCTGATTTGTTTGTGAGAAGCTGTGATGTTCATTTGGAATCAGGTTTTGGCAAACTCTTGGCAGAGACTTTCTTTATAAAAAAGTACAGAGTTCTTCATTTGGCAGAACTCTTTAATATGTAGGTTTGTATTTCCTGTCTTCTACTTTCCTTAAAAAATGTTGTAGAAACACACACATACCCATTCATTAAGCACTTTGAAGCAGCAATCTGTATATTTCCAAACAAAACATTGCTTTACCAACGTGGTTGATTGTTCCAAAGTCTCCTTTCTGCGGAATTCTACCAACAGAAATTTGAGACCGAGAGCCAAAAAAGTAGACTTTGGCTAGCTATATCATTTGTTACTTGTGGCAGAGAAAGACATGAACCAATTTTAATCTAAGGAAAATATCATGAGTCCTCCTATTATTATTTCCAGATCTCCTACGTTGCATGGAGAAACCTGTTCAGGGTCTGAATACCCTAGAGCTCATTTCTTTTCAAAACCTATTCCTTCCCGACAAATTTTTCCCCTGAATCCACTCGGAAATGGCGAACTTTTGGGTTCAATGTAAAAGTAATAAAGCTGTGACATATTAAACATATATTATTTACAGCAATGACAAATCATTGTGGTTATCTCTCTTAGTGTTGATTATTCAAACACAGCCGACTCCGAGCCTGCATGTGTTAAAAGACTACATCAAAAAGTCCGACATCCAAAATGCTACTGCGTGGAATGAAACATCAGTTAACTGGCTAAAAAAGGTCCATTCATGGCATGAAAATTTGAGAAATTTTCTGCCTTTACAATGTGAGCAGAAGGAAATCCAACAGAGGATGTTCCATTCTAACTCCTTTGCCCCCAGCTTTTCAAAGGGCCCAGAAATTGCACCCAGCAAAGATGCCCTGTCAAAATGATTTAAAAGGAGGAAAGAAAGTTGCTAGAGGGGAATTCATACTCCAGATAAAAGAAAACAACTTTAAGTGGTCTTCGCTGGTGGCCTATGTTGAGACATATAACAGCCCAGACGGCTGTTTTTCCAAGAGGTTAAATTTCAAAAAGAGGAAACAACAGCAAACAAGCTGCCAATTCACTGAACAATGTCACGACTGGCTGGAGATGTGTTCAAAGTAAAACTACTGATTTACAAATTCCTGGGTCTAACATGCTCTTAAATATTAACACTTCTTAGGAAACTTTAGAGCTTGTGTGTCACATTTATGACTCTGGGTAGACAAAGCTGTATCCAAACAGACTGGTCCTCATGACAATTCTTCGCCCTCTAATTAAGCCGCACTGGGGGAAGCCACTGTGAAGTCAACCTTTGATGCCAGGAACAGCCCCTGGTCCCCAAAGACACAGGCTGGAGTGAATACTCCATGCACTTCTGTATGGTATAGGTTGAAGGGGGGGATGTTGACAGCACGTCTCCAAAATAATAATCGTAGCAGATAGAACATTGTTTACTTTTTATCAGACACTAAGAGCTGGTTTGGGCAGGGGAGCTGGCTAGACTGTGGTTTCACATCCCCTGGATCCTTTGCACAAGTGGAAAGCGGATCGCTGGCGGTAGAGACAGTAGAGAAACCACCTCAGTGTGTTGGAGAAGAGGGTGGGGGAGGAGCCCCCGATAGGGGCTCCTGGAAAGAAGATGTGTTTGGAGAGGGAGGAGGAACACAGAAATAGAAGTGAGGGTTGAAGAGCCATCGTTCTAACATTTTAGAGAGGTCTAACAGGCTTTAAATATCCATTATACCTCAGGCAGTGCTTCCTTCCAGAAAGTAGAAATCTCTCCAACTTATTCAGCTGTCAGCAGGGTCCAAGGATCTAATCACACACAAAAAATTTTTAAGTAGGTCCGGTGAAGGTTTCAGGACTGGATATATGAAACCATTAAATATATATTTTTAAGAAGAGAAACAGTAACCTGAAATGTATACTCCTTTCACTGGAAAAGTACTTAAGTTGTCATGTAAAAATATGTACACAAACACCTAAAAAATCATAAGACATTGCACGAAAAGCTGCATGACAATTAATTGTACTGTAGACATTCATTTTATGTATTTATGTGTTAATTCATGTATATCTATCCATCTATCCACCTATCTTTCATCTCTATCTAGTTACCCTTGGAGAAAGAAAAGCTGTAAGAACAATATATTAGGGGAAATGTTGATGGTAACTATAGTCTGAAGTTTTTATAACATCAATGAATAGTTTTTAATAAATCTCTGTTACTCATCCAGAGGTAAAAACATATACAGTGGTAGAGCACAAGTCAACATGTTATTACTATGCTATGTCCAATTTCTTTAAGTAGTAAGGAATAACCAAGATTTACTGAGTGTTTCTCACCTTCCAGTTTCTATGCGGAGCACTTTATATATCTTTTATCATTTAATCCTTATAAGAAACCTAAGGAGACAGATCCCTTTTATGATCGCCATTTTCAGCTAACAACACTGAGACTTAGAGAAACAACTTGGCCAACGCCCACTAAGCAGAGTCATGTGTAATGTTTTAGAGGATGAATAATGTGACTCTAGATTTATCAAAATTGGTTTATTAATTACTGATGCCATCAGTGGTTACTTTCATATTGTCTAAGGAAGAGGTTTTAGAGAAGTTAGTTAAGGATTAAAAAAACAGTGCCCGAGAAAGCAGCCTACCAGGACACAAAGCTCCTGAGCTTTGGGAAACAACAGATGGCCTGGGTTTCTCTTCTGGCTCTATCATTTCTAGATGATAGCTGCATAATCTTTGGCAATGTGCTGATATATTAGAAAGGGATTACTTCTAGTCTTATCATATGAATGTATGACTTTAACATCTACTTGACTGAGTTCCTTTGCTTCTTTATGTAGGTGATGGCCATTTTTAATTCTAGAACTAACTTTGTTCTAGACATGAATACATAGGGCTAGAAATCCATTTTTTTTCATATCATTGTAACAAGCAGGTATTTTTTTTAATTATAAAGCAGTATTTCCAAGCTGTCATACTATCATGACATCAGAAAGTATGCACCACAAGTACTCACTGTCCACAGCTAGATATAATTCCTCATTGCTCTTGGGTTATAATAAAGGAAACTTGAACTTGAACTTTTAAGATAATGTCTTGTGAAAGATGATTTAAATTTTAAACAATAATATTCATCAGCAGAAATCAAATCACAGCAGCCCTGAAACTAAGCTTTGGGTTACTTCTCATACACTGTTTACTCAATTTAATATAATGTCACCTTATGTATCATTTTTTATGAAAGGATT
The DNA here is from genome assembly GCF_002007445.2 of Ailuropoda melanoleuca. Classification (NCBI taxonomy): domain Eukaryota; kingdom Metazoa; phylum Chordata; class Mammalia; order Carnivora; family Ursidae; genus Ailuropoda; species Ailuropoda melanoleuca. The sequence goes on along the minus strand of NC_048219.1, from coordinate 121,891,446 downwards.
GCCACTCCCATGTCATTGGTCCCATAAAAAACTCAGAAGATGTTATTTTTAAAATGCCAATTTATGCTGCAAAGATAAATATGTTTGTTTTTTACCACAGCTTAGCAATGTGGATCTTACCAACAAGTAACGATGTGTTGTGTTCGTTATTTCAACATAAACAGTTATGTTCCAAAGGTGGGGTGCAGGAATCTGCATTTTTAACAAACGCCCCAGGTATTTCTTATATGTTCCCCAAATCGAAACCTCCAGGCCTAGGCGGTAGGGTTTCTGTTGCTTGGAGGATACTCCTATAAGTTTCTTTTCCAATCTTCCCTCCCCTTCTTAAGGAACCTGCTTTTACCCTGTGCCTATGGGGTCTGAGTCCCACAGGCCCAACTATGGACCATGGTTAATTAGAATAGAGATGTTCCCCAGAACCAAAAAGGGTCCTTTAGCCATTCTCTCTGGTGAATTGTCATTCAGACCCAGAGACTGGTCAACCTCTGCTGGGTAGTGAGAAGTAAGGAAAAGAAGTCATTCACTTGGTTAAAGATGAATTTTCTAGCCCTAAAGTTGGAACTAAAATAGATAGATGATAGATAGATAGATAATAGATAGGGAGGTAGAAAAAAATATCATTATAGAAAAAAACCTCACACAGTATGAATAAAACCAAAATAAATTTAGTATCATTTCCCATGTCCCCAAAACCAAGTGTGAGAAAAGGGGAGAATTCCTAACAGATCGAACTAAACGCTCTAGCTTCTTACCTTCCCAGGCAACATATAGCATATGTTAAAATGGATATAATATTTAGACTCAATTTAGATCATTCAGTCTAGATTTACGGCTGACAGGCTTGGAGTATGTTCGCCGATAGTCTGACCTAAGGCAGAAAGCTTGCTACACAGCGGCAAGGGGAAGGGGACAGGCACAAGCTCCTCGAGACAACTGGCCCAGAGTCTCTTCTAGCCCTCCCGACAGGAGTGGTCACGCTTGGCCAAGAGAAAAAGTCAGAACGAGTCTGCATAAAGAAAGAAATAAGGATTTGTGAAGGGAGAAACACATCCTGTCCTGGGGTTTTGTGAAATACCTTTCATCCCTCCCAATAAATCCCTCCCCTTGACTTGCTGGGGTTTTTTCCTTTTGCTTTGTTTTGCTTAGTATAATGTGTGTAGTTTTTTGTTCTTTGCGATGAAATACTTCCTGACCAAGATAGCCCCAGCAGGCAAAAATTTAGGACTATTAGAGCGTGAATTTACAAGGTTCCTCAGCTCTTGGTTCACCGATGCCTGAAATTCTATAGGAGATTTTTTACCATTTTCATGTCATTTTTTATTTCATGTCATTTGTTTTATCTGCACTTATTCAAATGTAATATTTCTGAGAATAATAATAACTCCTGAGGGTCCATAAATCATCTATGCTCTCAGGATATCAGAGTTTTCCCTATGAGCAGGATTTGGTACATAAGCCCCCAGAACAGGGGATGATGCCAATACCACTATAATTACGGCTAACTTCCTCCAGCGATCAGTTCCTGCTGCTCCAAACCTCAGCGTGAGAGGAGGACCATCAGAGAGCCTCCTTTTTGGTTTGCTCTACCTGGCAGGGGCTAGTGGAGGCGTTTCATATACAGTGAGGCAAGAATTTCTCACAGTAACCCAATGATGTTATCAATATTCATACTCAAGAAGACTTGGAGGATCAGAGAGTTCAAGACAGCAGCTCAGCGAGCACTAAAATTAGAATGGTTCTCTCTGTCTGACTCAGTCTACCTTTTTATTTATTTTTTTTTAAGATTTTATTTATTTGTTAGAGAGAGAGAAAGAGAGCACAAGCGGGGGAGCGGCAGGCAGAGGGAGAAGCAGGCTCCCCACTGAGCAGGGAGCCTGATGCAGGACTTGATCCCAGGACCCCGGGATCATGACCTGAACCAAAGGGAGACACTCAACTGACTGAGCCACCCAGGCATCCCTCAGTCTATCTTTCTAACCCTGGATAAGATAAAAGGAAGCTAGAGTAAGGGATAGAGCTAAAGCAACTAAGGTTATGAATACATTTATACAATTTAACTTTTTGCCTCAGCTCTCTCTGATGGGAAATTAATTACTTCTTAACATTTATAAGCTAAAACAATATGTGCTACATTGACTGGGAAAAACCCACCTTATTATTGAATAAGATAATAGATGTAGAGATAGAGGCAACATCACTTTTACCTACATCCACCCTTCTCTAGCTCAGTTTTCAAATAACTCTGTAAATAGGAGAAGACGCCGTTTAGAAGAATTTTTTCTCATAAGAATACTCATGCTAATAGTATGTAGATGAGAACTAAAATGAATTAAGAGGACTCTTTCATCAAAAAGTGCTTAGGAAGGATGAAATTTATTTAAAATGTTAGGTGTCTGTGATTTGCGGTTTTTAAAAAATCAACATAAACTCCCTCTCCCATAAGTTTAACTGGGAGATGCTGTCTCGTTAACCAGGCTGCATAGAAGCACGCACAGATGGTGCAAGCTTCAGTGGAAGACACCTAGCCCTTGAGAGTGGGACATTTCTCTAATGTCACAGTTTACAAATTCATCCTACCTCTTATGTGTAGGTTTATATGCTCTTTTAACCTAGCTCTCCCAACACCTTGATTAAAAATAAGCTGGACCATGTTTGATAAATACACAGTGAAGTGGCAATCTCATGCATGAAGTCCTTTTAAGAATGAAATAAAATGACTTTTCTCGCACAAATGTCTAGTAGAAAGAAAAACTATTAAGTCAAGTTTTGTATTTTAAGAAATCTGATTGTTAACTTCGTGGTCATTAACACAGGCTAATCATCTACATTATAAAATATGAGCATTTAGAGAAGTTTTCTCCCCCAAACTCTAATTAGGAAATGAATGAATGAATGAATGAATGAATGAATGAATGAAAATTTTGTGATTCTTTTGACGGTTCAACACCTATGCATATTATTACATGACCCATTTGGTAAGAGGATAATCTATACTGCGATAATAGAAAATGATCCGATGGTCTGTGCTAGACCATGGTCTCTTTACCATTTTATTTGTTGCTTCGAGAGTCCAGTTTTTAAATAGGAAAGAATTGCTGTACTACAGTTCTCATTATTTGGGTCTGTACCCACTTAATAGAATGAAATGGCAAATTTTCAATTGTTCAGTTTATGTACAAAGTATAGATTTTCTGACTGGGTAATTTACGATCGCCCTGTGTGAATAGACTGGTTAAATTTTCATATTAACCCAATTGACTAGATTATTGCTCACTACATTAGGAAGTTCTGGCTGACAAGTTCTGGCAACTTACCTAGAAAAATTGGAGTCAACACCACCAATATAGCTGTAAAGGATTTTAAAAATGATTATATACAAATATTCATTTGTATGATTTTTCACCTTCTGAATAGTGGTTACTCTTCCTTGTTTCCTTAGGTAGTACTACTGAGTAGTATGTGATAAATCTGTTACACTCATAAAAATCTCCTTATCCACAAGTTTCCACAATAGGAATACACCTACTAAAATTTGTGTTATTCCTTATAAGAAAAATTAAATTTAACCACGGTACACAAACAAGATGGAGGCGTAATGGCCTTCGAGTAATGTAGAGACATTCAGATTTGGCTTGACCTCACCTTGAGGCTCTGAGGAACTTGGGGTGCGAGAAAATACATGATACTATAGTCTCTAAGGCAACAGAAGAAAATAAGTGGGTAAGGCGCCTTAGATCAATCAGACAATTCAAAAAAAGCAATGGCTCTAGGAAAGTCCCTCCTTCATAGCTCCTGGATTGGTTTATCACAGAACACGGCATGTTAGCACTTGGCACCGAGGCTATTTATCCTGCCTGAACTCCAAGCCCAAGAGAGTAAAAAGTTAGTGAGCAAACTCAGATTTCTCCACCCCCCACCCAACCTGAGCAGTCTCTTCTTCTACGCTTCCATTTTCCTGACTGAGAACGATCCTCGTCCAGGGTCTGAAACCTTCCCCCACGGGTGGCGCCTCTTAGGCTTTAGCAGAAGAACTATGCTTTCAGACAGCACCACCCCGACACTCACCGAGGAAAAAGCCACAGGGTCTTGTGTCCTAATCCTGGCTCTGCTCCCCGTGACCTGCAGGAATGCACTGAAAGCAGAGCGACTCTAAACTTTACGTGCTTTGCTGACTCCTGGCGTGTATGCGTGTGTTTACAAAAGTTTACTGCGCTGTGCTAGGATATGTACAAAATGCGGTACTCCAAAGAGCACTCATTTAAAAAATACAATTTTATCAAGTTCATAGAACGTCCTGTATACTCTTCCCCAATTGCATCCACTTAACTTCCTGACAAGAATTACTGCTATGTTGAATTTGGTATTTACCACTGCTGTGCATTTATTTTTTTCCTTATTCAGGCTTTCACACTGGCTAAAAATTCTAACATGTCTATCTTAGGATGATTGATTTTATTTTATAATAAACTAAGAGTGAATAAATAAGGAGTGAATTTTAATTAAATATAAAAAAGATATTTCTATAGAGAATAACATATTATGGTAGCTTTGCTAACAGTGCTTAAAAGAATCAAAATGGTCTATTTTGGAGACTTTATCTTATGCTGAATATACTGCCCCTTAGACCACACCACTTCGTTATTCTCTTCATCTAATTTGCAATTTTAGAACCTGTTGAGTGCTGTAAATCACACAAAGAATTTTAAAAAGGAAGGAAACTATCATACAAAATCTTATTTCTGAAATGGGCTGTCTGGTATAAAAGAGAAAAATTGGATGATCTAGAATTAGAGAATGTCAGACATATTTAGAAAAAAATAAATAAAAATAAAATCTAAATGAAAAATGGAAAAATAAAATCTAATTGATGTAAGAGACAATTAATGTGACTATGAACATATTTAAGCTGAAACATAGATGATGAGAATTCAGTTTAACAGTGCTCTTCCAGAAGATTTTATAAAAATAGAAAATGAAACAAAAGGAAATTCAGAATAAGTGCTTGGCAAAACTTTTTGAAATTCGTAAGGGCAATTTCTTTCCAAACTTCATGTACCTTTTCTCATGAAACATTCCAAGAACAGACTAAGAGTTATTGAAATCATTTATCATTTTCCCCCTTTGGAAAAGCAATGTCACTTTAGAGGTGTGGTGAGTTTCCACTCATTAGAGCTGGGAAATCACAATTTCCAAGCTGGGCTCTGCCTTTTAATAAAACACTCCATATACTGTTAAACTTTTTATATTGCATACACCCCGTTTTAAATAATTTATCCTACAAAATTTCAAAACAAATAAGACAAAAAGTCTTTGTATTCCAAGAAGAGTTCACTTGAAAATGGGGACGTTTCCTTAAATGTGAAAAATGTGTGTATGTCTTAATTTCAAAATAATACAAATATTGTTTATGTGTTTCTACAACTGAATTTCAGAAACAAATACTTTTATCTTTCTTTTTTTGGATAAATTTGTCTGCATGTATTTTAAAATGCATGCAGGATTCAAGTTACTGTCCAAGGCCTGTAAACCCTCCAAAGTTTTTTTAGTAATTTTTGTATCTTCTATATTTCCAGGCACATTTATAAAAGAATCAGAATCCTCCAAGATTATTGCTCTAGGATTCCAAGAAAATTGTCTTTTTTAGTGCTCGAGTACAAAGTAATACTGGAAGACACTGTACCTCCAGAGAGGGAAAACATAAAAGCTTGTCCGAGTATTAGTATTAAAAACAATGGATTTCAACAATGCTGTAGGTCTTGTCAACCATTGCTTATTCACAAAAACAAATTATGTCTCTCTAATTCAAATGAACTGTTGCCCTTATAGAAATGAAAAGGTCACCAGTGTGCATGCTTTATTTTACAATGTTTTCTTTTGGAAAACTTGTTCAGATAACATTTAGGCATGAGTTCCTTGCCTTTTCAGGAACAGCTGTTTTATTGGGGAAGAGCGTGGTGGGCATACCAATAATATTTTAAAAGAACTAAACTTTATTTAGCAGATCTCGGAGAAACGAACCTAAGCAGTTGGACTTCAGAATTTGAAATCCCAGAATTTTTCTCTCCAAATTTCAGTTTTTCATAGAAATTTAGAATATATATTCAAATAGAGAATAAGGGTATCATTAGGTTATATGAGACAGGGAAAAACTCAGTGCAAATACAAGAAAAGCAATCCATCCTGGACTATTTTCCTGGGGGTTCCAAAGTTCTGCTGTTGACTTTGAGCAGATACAACTGTAGGTAAGAATCTAAAACCAGGTGCAGAAGACGGGCCTGGAGATCCCTATACCCTCGTCTCCACATCCTGCAGTCCTGTCCTATCTCCCCCTGTTGAGTTTGAAAAGAACTGTAAACAGGATGGAATGTCGCTCCTATCAGTCTGTTACCAGATATGGCAAGGTAAAAAGATTTATGGCAATATAACCAACACCCTGAGTCAGTTGATTTTGATTTAAATCAAGGGGAATTATCCTGAGAGTGTCTGTCTTAATCAGGTGAATACCTTCAAAGAGAGTCTGAAGGTCGGCCTTGAAGAAGCAAGCTGAGGTCTATAGCTGCAAGAGAGTGGATTCCCACAGCAACCACAGGAGGTTGAAAGAGGACCTTGAGCTTCTGATGAAATTGCAGCCCTAACACCGTCTCCCATTCTCCTATGCTGGTTGCTTCTAGAATCTGTTCCTAGCATGCTGGTAGTTTACATCCATGGGCCTTTGAGTATGTTCAACTGTGGGTGTGAATCCATGACTCTAGCAATCTGAAAATGCATTTATTTTCGTTCTAGGAAATATTCATGTACTCTTGAATTTGACAATTTGACAATTTTTCCATTCGATTTTGTTCCAGTCTTCCTTTTTAAAACTTACATTATTCAGAAATTAGACTTTATCCTGTATCTCTTATAATTTTTCTCTCTTATTTTCCACTTATCTGGTACTGCTTTCTGAGATTTATCTTCAACGGTAGCTTTTAAATTTCCTGGTGACTTTTTAAGTCATGTTAACCCATCTTTAATTACAAAGATCTTGTCTTTTTCCTTCGTAAGGTCCTTTACACAACCTGCTGCTCTTGTTCGTGGATGTAATACCTTTTTCTGCAGCTCTGAGAAAATTAATTTTTAAACATTTTCCTACTCTCTACATGGTCTCTATTTCCTCCTGGCTCTTTTTTCATCTGTTTTGGTCATTTCCTTGCACGTAAGTGTTTCCCATAATATCTATTGATTCTTGGTTGTCAGTTGACATTTTAAGAGTTAAAGTTTGGGGGTGCCTGGGTGGCACAGCAGTTAAGCATCTGCCTTCGGCTCAGGGCGTGATCCCAGCATTGTGGGATCGAGCCCCACATCAGGCTCCTCCGCTATGAGCCTGCTTCTTCCTCTCCCACTCCCCCTGCTTGTGTTGACTCTCTCGCTGGCTGTCTCTATCTCTGTCGAATAAATGAATAAAATCTTTAAAAAAAAAAAAAGGAGTTAAAGTTTGTAAGAATAGCTGCCGATTAGAAACTCTGGTTTTCACACGGTGGAAGTTGCTGTGGGCTTCATCACAGGCTAATAATGGGCACCAGGCCATTATCGGGAGAGCCCCAGCTGGGAGCATCACTAACTGACCCCATCCCTGAGGGCAATGTCCTCAGCTTTCAGTCCTTTCATATCATACGGTTGCCAGGGTCCTATCAGCTGAGCAGGAGAAGAGGGCTCGGGTCTCTCCAGTCAGTGTGTTAATCTTCACTTAATTCCCCTGGTTTCAGTACAGCACATCACTCAGTCTCAGGAAGGCTGGAGCACCACAGTTTGTAGCCTGTCTTATTTAGGCTCTCAGGTTGCGGGAGGAGTGACCGCCAGGCTGAATGTTGGAGTTGAGGGGATCTAAGGATCCAGTTTCTCTTTTAATAACCTTTCTTCCTATTTTCAGCCCTACTTTGCGCTTCTGCTTTCATAGGCAACTGAAGTCCCCAGTACATAAACCTTTCCAGGGTTTTCTGCATTGAATAACTTTTTTGGGGTATTGGGGGAAAGGGAAGGTAGACCTCCCCCCCATTGAAGGCTTTCCTTCTTTCCTTCAGTCTACTAAGTCAGTTATCAGTTAAATATCTGGTTCCTAGCTTCTGAATTCATACCAGTAACTCCCACCTGATGTCTTCTCTCTGATGGTCTTTTTCATTATGGGTATGTTTAGTGTTGTGCTGATAAGTGGCTCTTTGGAAAAAAGAAAGAAAGAAAAGGAAAGAAAAAAAAAAGGCTCTGTTTTGTAGCCTCTGCTAATTTCAGTGGTGTATACTCCCACTATGACTATTTTCAACCTACCAATAGTTTAACAATGGCTTTCAAGAGACCTGAATATTTAACAACTGTGTCTGGACAGCAGGTAATAATTGGCTTCAGCCCAGCACTGTTTATGCTTTTTTAAAATTTGTGTTGTTGAGCAGGAGAAGAGGCTTGGCTTTGGGACAGGGTTGACCTAAAGCTAGAAATTCACCCCACCATATTTAATGGGGAACGTTAATTTCTTACTCAGCTGCTTTGTGTAAACATAAAAACACGGTGACTAGAAAAGTATTCACATGAGTAGAATAAATATAAAAAATGAAAATTATCTGGAATATATGATGAATTTGTTTTTTCCTCATTCACTGCCTTCAGCTTTCTTTAACAGGCTGTCTTCCCTCTCACTCTTTCTCTCCCTTGCATATAAAAACACATCTATTAAAATGACTGCAAGAATTAAACAAAACAAAGTTTACTTCTTTTGAACATAGGCTGAAACTGAAAACTTTGCTTAGGAGGATATATTTTAAAATGCTGAGAGGTGGGGCGCCTGGGTGGCTGAGTTGGTTAAGCATCTGCCTTCGGCTCAGGGCGTGATCCCAGAGAACCTCTCCCTCTGCCTGCTGCTCCCCCTGTTTGTGCTGTCTCTCTGTCAGATACATAAATAAAATCTTTTAAAGAAATGACTAAAAATAAAATGCTGAGAGGCTATTTAGGGTTGTGCTGTCCTAACCTCGACATCATAAGACATTATCATTCATCTACATCTCAGAGGTGTGGTACAAATAAACTTAGGTATTGAAATAATATTTTCTTTCACATTAGTCACTGCTCAGTGACTCTGAGATGTAATTTAGAAAGAGCATCTAACTTGTAAAAATTATCTTACCATTTCTAATTGGATTGTGAAATAACTATCACCAGCTCTGTTTCTAAGAAATCTTAAGGCAAAACCTGAAGGCCGCATAAAACTGTGGCTGCTGGTCAGGGACGCTGCCTGCTGTCAAGCTGAGGTGTTTCCCTGGATGGCGTCACCAAACTAATCATCCGCAGTGTGCAAAGTGCAGTGTGGAAGTGTTAAGAACCATGGCACAGAGGTGAATGCGTTTAGGCAAACAATACAGTGAGCGAATTAAAATTGCAGTACTTTTAATGAGATAAAGTTTGTCACACACCCACAGAATTCATGAGGAAGTTCTGAAAGAATCATACACTCCCCAAATTTAGAATAAAAGCAACCCTAGATATTGTCCTTTTCACAGAATTCATTTGTAGGTAGGGAAACAGGTCTAAGTTGGTGAAGCCAATAGTAAAATGGGGACTAAGAAAGATTCAGTATTTCTGTCTCACACCTGGAAATCTCATGTCTAAAGATATCTGACACCCCAAAATTCTCACCCAGGATCAGGACAAAATGAAACCGGGAGATTTACATTTCACACACTGCTCACATGGAAACAGGGCTTTTATTTCCCTATGCCATTGTCTCACCAAAGTGTCAGCGTACATTTTTGCAATATTCTACTTGTGTGAAGTAATTAAAATCCATGGTTTTGAGGGTCATGGACTTGTTTTTGTTTATACCATGACTTCTGTTACTGCCCATCACGAGATCTCGCGTGAGTAACATGAGTAAGGAATGTTGCCTCTGGCTGTCTTACATCCTGTGTCTAAAATACAGACGGGTGTGACCAAAAAATGTTCTGAAAACCCAACAATGCTAAAGGCAAAACAAAAAATCGTGACTTTGGTAACTGCTCTCTGCTTTGTGTAAAAATAATTCCTGCTTTTATTTTTTTTTTATTATAGTTTCTTTGCTCCTCCAGCCAAATGTTTGAAGCAGAACCCATGCTGGACACAAGCCATATCTTGGCATTTGTTGTCATGTGTAGTACGTTCAGAAAATCTGCTTTGGTTTATTTTGCATGATGTCATATTACATGAAACAGTCTTAAATGTAGCTATTCATGAGAAATTTCCTGAGAGAAGTTACAAAATGTACACATGACTTGAGTTAACTATCGAAACTTAAAAAATTTTTTACGTAATAAAGACAAAACTTTTCCATTAAGTTAGAAAATAGCCCTGAGGTGTGTAGAGCCTCGGCCAGCTTTGATGATAATTACTCAGTTCTCTGATCTTTCAGTGGGGTCTGACCATTCAGGCATCAATGGCAAAAAAAGATCCAAATTGTACTTTTAGTGAATGGCCTTTTGAGTGAATAAATGTAGGTAAGATTTTGTGATCAAAACTGGAGTGCATCTTGTATGAAGTATTAAGTCTTAACAGTCATTGTCTACATGCTTTCGGTAGTGTTTCTGGGCGACTCTCGATAGCTGCAACTCCAGGGAGGTGAGGACTGTTCATCACACGTTGTCCTAAATTGCCAAGTGCAGGTGGCCTTGTGGAGGCTTAATGTCCTCCTTAAATTTTGTCAGACTTCCTTGCAGCAGTTTAGGTACTTGATGACTGGTGATTTTCTTGGTGTCTTGTGATTATTATTGAATGACGGGGAGAAGTTTTGTCCTTACTAGGTCCTGATAAAGGAGATCCCCATCGGCAGAGGAAGAGAGGACAAGATGATTGACCAGTCTTAATAAGCCATCAGTGGATTACGAGTTACTGGGCAAGAAGATGAAAAAGATTTCTTTTGTAATCCAAGGAAGCTTGTGTGATAAACAAATGAAAAAAATATCTTAGGGTTCAGTTCATTCTTCTGTGAAAAATAGTGCAAGGGAACCTCCAAGAAGGTAAAATTAAAGATACATCCAGGATCCTTTAACTTTTGACAGTCACCATGCTAAGTAGTTCATTCAAGAGGAGAATGAGCACATGCGTTCTCCTCCGTATCTCTACACTATCACTGCTGCAGGAATTCTAGATAAATAACACTCAGACTTTTAGAAAGATATTGCTGATAATGTGCTGGAAGACTATTTACTCCTTGTAATTGTTCCTGGGTGAACTCCTTGTACAATGCTGTGTGGGTAGATGTTTTCTTTAAGATCACTGTTTCCAGGAATTTCCTTGCATCTATGCTGGTCTCATTTTTCTAAGGTAGCATTTTACCTCTCTCTTCTGGGGAGTGTTTTATTTCAGTATGGCGGGGTTTACTTCTTTCCTGTTGCAGATCCTATCCCACAGATGTTTAGGTCTCAACTGGCCTTTATAGTTTGCTCTTCCCAAAAAGTCACATGAAGGGCTGAAGGTTCCTTAAAAGCTTAAATGTGTTATTTCTTTTCAATTTAATCATGACTGGTTTCCTACTTTTCTCCCTCTCCCACAAAAAAAAAAAAAAAAAAAAAAAGGAAAGAAGAATGATCAAAAGATTCCTGCTTGCTTCCATACTGTGGTTTTGGGTCTGCAGATTATGTTAAGGTTGGGCAGTTTCTGATTTACTTGGTGTCTTACGATTGTCATTGGCCACACAGAGTTCAGGTGTCATTGAGAGGTTCTAAGCAGGAGGACCGGAAGCATCATGACCCAGGAGGAGGGGAATAAGGTAGTTAGCATTTGGCTGGAGACCCACAGCAGGTTGTGTTTTACTGGTTGTTGGCCAAGAAGGCTCATTCCAGGGCATAAAGAACATCCCAAACAGAGTGCTTGCTTTTATATGTCACCTTCGAAGTATAATAATCCCGAGTATGGATAGATGCCGAGCTCAAGGCTAGGGAAGAACCACACATTTCCTCACATCTACCCTAGCACAGGAGCCAGCAACACAACCAGGGACATTCGTGAAGGGAGCAGCTTTCCTCTGTGATCCCACAACTTGCCAGAGGGACAAAATATTTGTAAACCTCACTGGGATTCAGTCCACAGCATCACTGGCGTTGAGGAGATTAAAAACAGAACAAAAGCAAAAGCAGTAAATATTGCTGTCTGTACTCATTTCCTGTTGAAGAGGGTCAGCCTGACCATGTGTGTAGAGACCACTTGATCCAACAACATCAACTCTGGAGCATTTTTCTACTATTAATTGGTCTTTTGGCAGCACATAGAACAAGTTTAGGTAACACACTCACTTCTATATGTAAGGTCTAAGAAATAGTTTATAAAATTTTAAAAGAGAGACAAAATCAAATATGTTAAATTTTCTCTTCAGGCAGAGAACAATTTTAGCCGACAAAAATTGTACTGGTTGATACATGACAGGCTTTCCTTTTATAGCTGCACCACCTCAGGCCTTAAAATTATTTCATGAATTATTGCACAAAGTTCACCGGATCATTTTTCTCCAGAGACCTTCTCCTGCCCATGCAATTCACCTCCTTCTGATTGCCTCTGTCTTATAGGATATATGTGTGTGTGTGTGTGTGTGTGTGTGTGTGTATATATATATATATATCTGTGTATCTGCATACACACACACATAAATATACCCCTCATTCAGTCATTGTAAATAGAAATTTTTCAAAAAGCCGAACTATGCTACAAAGTCTAAACATTTTAAAGTAAGTACTTTAAAGTTGAATATCTCTTTTGCAAAATATGCATAGCATTTAACTCACAAAATTATTGTAAGGATTAAAGTAATAAATGTAAAGCACCCAGACTGTTGTCTGACTACTGGTAGATGCTAAATAAACCACAAGTATCATTATTATATTATTGATAAGTTTTCCAACATGCCACTAAGTCCCATCATAGAGTACCGCAAAGCTAAGTGACGTTTTTTGAAATTATTATTTCTATTATGCATTCTGTGTATGTCATTATACGTGTGTATTCATGCTGGGCTTAGTTTTCTATGGGTCATGGTCAAAAATCTTTGAGAGCCATTGATAGAGAACGGGGTGGAGAAGTAGCAGGCTGGCAGATGTTTCTAGAGTCTCATAGCAGGGAATCGTGTGGTCCTTCCAGCTTTGCCCTTTGTAGGGGACTGGAAGCCCGGGCTTTCCGAGGCCAAAAGCCTATCCTCTGCAGATGTATCTGTGGCTGAATTCCAGGGAAGAGGAAAGTCACCGTAGGATGCTGTGGGCTAGGTGGTGCCCAAGCTCAGGGCCAAGCAATCCTGTGGCCGTCCACGTGCCCACAAGCCCTAGAGTGTTTGGGAAGGGTGGGCCCACTGCCAGATGCCCTCGGTGATCCTGCTGCTGATATGGTTGCCAGGAAGCTCTAGGATTTGCCTACGAGTCTCCTAAGCCAGGATCTGCAAATGCTGTCGGTGACATTGGAGTGGAAGCGGGGACGAAGCGAGATCTAGATCTGTGGGTGGGGGAGCCAAATTATGTTTTCCTCTTGCCTGTGCGTCAGAGGCTGTGGTGTTAGTTCCTTCATGGAGCCAAAGCAAAAATCGGCCTTCTCTGTATTTTCTGGCTGAGAAAAGAAGGAGACAGATATTTTGTAAATTCCAAAACCATGTTATAAGATCAGAAATCATACAGTGTTCTGGGGAAAGAATGTTTAATCAGGACATGAGCAACAGAAAGTGATGAATGTCTGGCACTGTCAACAACTGGAATAGTTATTGTTGTTGCCGTCCAAGAAGGTGGAATTGTACGTACTAACAAAAGAAACATTCACACAAATGAAGTATTTGTGCGTAGAGACTTCTGTCGGAGTGTGGGAAAAGCTCAGCCTACTCGTCCTGGTCAGTAAGCCACTCCTTGCACATCCTCGGCCCTCGGGAAGCTGTGGCTCTCAGCGGAGCCGGTGCGGGGAGAGAGGCAGCTGGCTCTCACCTCATTGTCAAGAGACAATGCCTTGGGAGATTCTGAGTACCAATCTGCTTCAGCCTCAGTTTCAATTTTTAAGACCACAAGAGCAATTCCTTGAAGTTTAGAGTCAGCTCTCGGTACAATGCTTTGGTGTGAGACATTTGGAAGGTGCGGGAAACCAAAGCCAAGAGGCCCCATGTGTTGAGCCAGCCTGGAGTCCCTGGTGCCCCAGACTGTAATCACGGACCTGGCAGGCTCGAGGACCACCCGCCACTGTGCCGCCACCCTATTGCCTTACTACTGCTTTGTTTTCTGAATACTTCTCTCCTCCCATTCTCCCTGGAACTTCTCAGTGCCCTCCTCCTGCCGAGGAGGAAATGGAAGAGAGAAGGGGGAGGCACACTGGTTGAGTGAAGAGTCACAGAACACCTAAAATCGTCCTGCTGTAACTTTCCAGCAGGTGGCCAGTGAAAAGTTGACTGGGTGTTTGTTCAGAAACCCTGGAGTCACTCCTCCCTGGCATCTGGTGAATGAGAGTAGAGCGGAGATGAGAGGAGACCCACAGACAATGTTACTGTCCATCCATGGGGGCGCGAGGGTGCCCTAGTTTCTCTTTCATCCCCTTCCGAAGGCTCAGGTGTGCACCCCTGCCCCTCAGGAAGGTTATGAGACCTGTTAACTAAGAAAAACAAAAGTGAATAACCTTGTACATGTAAATGAAATTCATGCAGATGCATCATAAAAAGTGGTAAGAGAATGCGTCATTGGCATAGAAATTCTCCATTTCCCAAAGCACGTGGCTAGAAGATGTTTCACACACACGCGTGCACACAAGCACCACACAGACTCCTCTAGCCACTAGAGAAAAGGTTGTCCAGGTTACATATTGGAAATCCTGTATTATTCAGGGTGATATTTGTACAATTGTGCGACTGGCTGCCCCTTGAACCACAGCACAAATTTCACTCACAATTGAATTTTTAGCACAGGGCAGTCATTCCAGGGGTTGGTTGTGTGTTTTTAGAACAGTCCTAGACATTTTTGAATAAGAAAGCAATTCAACCTCTTGCAGACTCAGTATATTAAATTTTCCTGTTACCTATCTTTCTGTCTTTTTCAGATATGTTTCATACTCCAAATCAAGGGACATTTTTGCCAAGAATTTCCCTTATAACTTCTTTAAAAGTTTATGTATTTGGAGGTAAATGTAATCCATATGTTCCTGAGTTACTCTCACTTTTTTTTTATCAAAATGTTATTCTCTACAAAGTACTTGATCAACAATAAGTTATATGAGATTTTTAAAAGCCTTTTTTTCTTAGTAAAGGGAAACCACGTTTGATCAATAACACAGTTAGTTATAGAGTCAAAGTTACACAAGGACTTATGAAGATATATTGTTTTACTATTTAACTTTAATAAGTTAGGCTAGAGATATTTGGAAACTCACCAATCACTGTCAGAAAAATGCACACTATTGTTTTTTTTTCTTTTCACAAGCTAAAAACTATTTTTGTTTATCAGATTCACTATATCTTCTCATTACAGTGACTTTCAAAAAAAATTGGTTCCTAGTTCTGCAGTTAGAATCCATTGCAAACAACTATGTGATGTAACTATCTTATATTTGAATACATGTGCACATAAAGACCCTTTACAGAAAACCTCTAAATCTGTAAACCTGAACACATAGTTATAATACAAAGTTATATCCACATAGTACAATACAAGGTGGTAACTCTTTTCAGATGATAATTTCCCTAAAGGCAAGAAGAATGTCTTCCTCATTGTGGTATCTACACGTAGTAGGCCTTTGATAAATATTTGGTAAACAAGAAAACGTGATTAAAAATAACAGTTACAAAAATAGCTACAGCAGGGTCTGGTTTTAGCAGAAGGATACCAGTTGAGCAAGGAGGAATATGTCAACAGGATAAAATAATACACCAACCCGTACTTTAATCCAACTTCAAAATGGATTAAAGGAACATGGTGGAGGGCAAGAAGGAACTGGGAATATGTTCAGTCACAGCTGCCCAGGCTGCGCCCTTCCCAGAGCGTTTCTTTGTCGGGAAGAGGAGCTGGATGGACTTGGTTACAGGGCTGTAAATTAATTTATATTCAAACTTCTAGTGGTAACATAATCAGTGTGCTTCAGAAGTAATCATATTTCAGTTTGTCTACATAGAATTATATATATGTAGTATATAAATATATACAACTAATATAACAAATACATATTTGTTCATATGTATTTGTTCAGCTATATATTTTTACAGTCTGTGTATAAATTTTTGTATATATAACAAATTAGATTTGTTATGTTATATAAATTTCTCTATACATAGAGATACATTATTTATCAAGGAGACCAATATCATTACAGTTCACAGAGTCCTTTTATACTGCATATTATTGACCCGAAGAACATTCTTTTCTCACAGACTCTTCAAGGAAGCAGGTGTTGTTCTCTCATGTCTGAGGCTTATTTGCACTCAAAACTTTATGTAAATTACTAAAGACTATAACACGAAACTCCCTAGGGACTTTAGGAAATGTGAACTCTCCCTAATTGATATAATCAAATTTCTAGAATCACAGAAGAATAAAGAAAACTTGTTTGAAGGTTACATTGCCCACCAAAGATTTTCAGTGGATTATTTTTTTAAGCTGCAAAGACTATGAAATGGAAACCAAAACGGGATCTGAGCCCCAATAACGCTTTCCCACATACTACACATTCCTGACTTCTAAACACAAAGTCATAGATCAGAGTTTCAGGCTCCTGGAATTCCAAGCTTACTGTCTCCACAAAACCCACATTCACCTTTATGCAAAAATGTTGATTCATAACATAGACATTGTGAAGGATATTTAAATGTGTAAGCAATTTTTTGGTTTTACACACCTGATTTACTAATGACCCATACTCAGAACTATTATGACCTTTCTTCTTCAGTGTTATCTTTTCTCTCATGCTAAAGACCCTGGTGATTCTGCCAAAACAAACACACAGACCACCCCCCACACACATGCACTCTCACCTCACAGCAATAAACAGGTGGAACTTGGAGAAAGTTGTGTAGTATAAATGTGGAGGAAGGAATCTATGAAAAGCAGGAACTGATGTACTTTGCTATGGGGCAAGTCATCAAAATGCAAATAACAGAAGAATTAAAAATGCTATTAGTCATTCAAACCTGAGTGGATATTAGCTTAATCAGAGATGGCATCATTCTCATTAAAATCAGCCTCTTCTTTTAGTCTTTCTTATTGCCCGTTCCTGCAGAGAGTTTGCAGTGATGGGGTAGACCAGCAAAAATTCACTGTGGGGTGGGAACTAGAGGTGAGTAGGAACAGCCCCGCAAAGTTTGGGACACAGTTGCAAATAATAAAAAAATTAAATGGGGAAGAATATCTCAGATGACCTTTATCTATTTTAGAATTTAAACAAAGCCACACCAGGTACCAAGAAACTATCTTCTTTTCCTGTCTTCTTTCTTCACTGTTCCATGGCCATCTGCTCCCAGAAGGCAATTTGACATAGTCCCTTTACCACACTCTCGGGACCCAATCCAACATAGCATCGTGATGCAGTTAACTACAGAGAGGGCCAGTGAGTTTCTGGTTCATACAACCTTTCTTGAATACAACCAGTGTGTAAGTCAAAGACTTCCTATAAGCCCACATTGGTTTCAAAGCGATAACAAAAGCAGGCTTTTTAAATTTTTTCTTTATCTTTGTTTTTTTATTTTTTTAAAGGTTAATCTTTTTTAAAATTATTTTTATTTATTTATTTGAGAGAGAGAAAGAGAGAGAGGGAGAACACAGAGGAAGAGTGAGAGGCAGAAGCAGACTCCTCGCTGAGCAAGGAGCCCGATGTGGGTCTCGATCCCAGGATCCTGATATCGTGACCTGAGCCAAAGGCAGACGCTTAACGACTGACCCACTCAGTCTTCCCAGCAGTCTTTTTTTTTTTTTTTAATTGAGCCAGGCAAAGGAGAGGACCCTCTGCCTGTGTCCATTATTGGACATATGTAATATGCTATAAGCTGAGCAAAGCACCGGGAAACACATGATGATGAATCAGCTGTTGTATCTGTCCTCAAGGAAATCAGTCTTGTTGGGAAGATGAATTTGTAAAGAAATGAAGACAATTGAGTGTTTAAAGGTATTATGAACATTGTTGCAGTCTGGTGTGGGTGATGCAAAGAAACAGGGCCAATGTAAAATTTATTTTGGTGGCAGAACCTATTTTTTAATATTCAGTGTTGAGAGACAGAACGGATTCATAGAGTCCAGTGGTGTGGCAATGAGTGGCTCGTGACAGGAAGATGATATAGATGAATCAACAGCAAGAAATGTCTGTCTTCCCCGCCTGGTTACATTGGGGTCCTAGAATCTGGATACCCAAGTCGAGTACCTTCAGCCTAGAAATAAAAATTTATCCATTATTCAGGGGCAAAGTGGGCAAAAGAGACAATCCAAGCCAGTATTAGCAATATATATTTTTATATACATATTTATTTTTAATATACATACGGTTGAAAATGAGTAGGTTTCCTGTGACTCTGAGGGGTAACATATCATGTTATGGAACCTTTGGTTGGGGGTGGAAAAGTGGAGTTAAATGTGTCCTATGAGTTTTGACATTGAACACAATGTCCTGATGAATATGTATTTGAGTTGCAGCAAAGAAAATTGACCAAGGTATGGTGGAAAGTGAAGAACCAGTGATGAAAAAAAACAAGTGTAATCTTTTGATACATGAAGACTTTATAAAATTATTTATTTGTTTATTTATTTGTTATTGAAGCATAGTTGACATACAAAGTTACATTAGTTTTAGTTATTAGTTTTAGTTATACAACATAGTCAATTGACAATTCTTTACATTACTCAGTGTTCACCATGATAAGTGTAGTCACCATCTGTCATCATACAATGTTATTACTGTATTATTGACTCTATTCCCTGTGCCATACTTTTCATCTCTGTGACTTATTTATAACTGGAAGTTTGAAATGAAGAAAGTTTGGAAAGAAGACTTTTTAAGGTTACTTTTGTTGCTGTTTTCAGAAGGGTCAGGAAGAAACCATTTATAATGAAGTTGTGTTGATAAATGTACAGTAGTCCCCTCTTATCTGTGAGGGAAACATTCCAATGCGCCCAGTAGGATGCCTGAAACCTCAGATAGTATGAACCCTATGTATACTATGTTTTCTTCTATACATACATATCTATGAGAAAGTTTAATTTAAAAATTAGGTATCATAAGAGATTAACAACAATAATTAATAAAATAGAGCAATTATAACAATGTACTGTAATAAAAGTTATGTGAATGTGGTCTCTCTCTCAAAATATCCTGTTTTGTACTCGCCCTTCTTGTGAGATGATAGAATGTCTACATGAGGAAATGAAATGCGGTGAATGACGTGAGCACTGTGACAGTTAGGCTATTGCTGACCTGCTGACAATACATCAGAAGGGCCATCTGCTGCCCTACTGTGGGTAACTGAAACTATGGAAAGTGAAACTGCAGAAAAGGGGGCACTGATGCGAAGTGAGATAGAGAAGCAATTACTCAAGGAATTATAGCCAGCAAAGGAAACACAGAATTATTTCTGATAAAATGCTCAGTTAAGTAAATAAAAATTTGGTTTGGTTGCATGATCTTGCCATGTATTTTTCTCAGATATCCCTTTTCCTTTGTAATGAATAAAAACTAATTTAATAATTTCTGGAATGATTTTTTTAAGATTTTATTTATTTATTTATTTGATGGGGGAGGAGCAGAGGGAGAGGGAGGGGCAAAAATCTTCAGCAGACTCCGTGCCAAGAGCAGAGCCAGTTGTGGGGCTCAGTCTCACCACCCCCAGATCATGACCTGAGCCAAAACCAAGAGTCAGATGTTCAACCGACTGAGCCACCCAGGTGCCCCTACAATGTTTTTAATATATCTTTATATTTATTCTCATTTTTGAAGAAAAAGGGTAATCTAAAACAATGATTTCTACAAAAGAAAACAATACAAGTCATTTGAACTAATTTATGTACAATATATCACTATCTACATACCTATTTTAAGGTATTTATATTGAAGATAATATTGAGCTGAAATTAACAAAGGAAGCGTATCCTTTCCATCATGCAAAACACCTAGACATTTTCAGATATTAAAAGAATTTCTTGGATTATTTTCTCCTTCTCTTAGTTAAGAATAAAAATTAAGTTGTTCCATATGTCATTTTATGTAGTACAGAATTGCAGTAATACATCCAAAAGATAACCTATGATGAAAATATCATTTGAGTGTTCCTGGGCATATGCAACTATTTCGAAATGATTTCAGAAAAACTCCCCTTAGTGCCATTTTCCCAGTAGCGGTGGCAGCACCAGTAACCAGACAGATACTGGCTTTTCTGGTTCTAAAGAGCAAAGAATGTTGACAGAAAGCACCACCCCATGATTCATGTGTCAGAACAGGGCTTAAATCATCCTTCAGTAGAAGAATTTCCAAGGTTATTCCTTTCCAGAAGCTTTATATTTAAGATACTCTGCTATCCCCATGGTTACCAAAAGGGGAGGAAAAAAAAAAAACCCAACATACTTCAAATTTCAACAGTTATGCTATTGAATCCCAAGCACTAAGTGACCTTCACCTGAACAATGTCTTCCGGATGGCTTCAGTGTTTCTCATTTGATTCTGGATATGACTTATTTTTAAAAACAATTAAAAAAATTACTCCAAAGAAATAACAACAACACATATCTTCTACACACACAATAATAAAAGCTAGATTTTTGCATCTAGCTGTATTGTTTACTTTTAAATAATCTGAGGGAATTGGGCAACAGGGAGATCGCCTAGAAAAAAGAGTGATCTGAGAGGATTTCTAAAATAATGATATAAGCAAATGAAATGAATTATTCCTTGAGCTGGCTTGTTGAGGCTAATATACCATATGAATGGGCCCCACCAGTTCCAGTGAAAGGGAATATTAGTAGTTAACAGGAAATATTAAGACACAAGAGGAAAAACCATCTAGGTTATATGCCCCCCTCCCCGATCAATTCTTTTTTCCTCAAAGAAAGCATAAGAAAGTGAGGCAAATAAATCAAAACAAAAAGACTGAGAAGGACAACAAAGCATACACCTTGTCTCTGTTTGTCTAAATGAATCTATGTTTCTAGTTTTAGAGTTGACTCAAGTCTCATTATCCATTATGGGGACGTTATGGGGTGGGTGTTTCTAGCAAAGTTCTGTCCCATTCTGGCCCCGCCCGGAACAATGACACAACCTAATCAACACAAGACATTCAGTATTTCTACTGTGTCCTCCGTATGAACACTGGGCACTGTTTAAGATCCACAGATGGGTGTAATTGAGCCCTTGTTCCCAGGGAACACACAGCTTAGCCGAGGAGCTAGACAACTTATTCTACCTTTTGTAATCTGATTTCCTTTTTGGTGCTTGCACAAGGAATGAAGTGAGAGTGTGAAGGAAAAAGAATTAATATCTATTTGGAAAAATCAGAAATTACTTTCTAGAGGCTGACCTTGAAAGTGTAGGAGGGGCAGGGTTTGAATAGGTGGCAATAGAAAGGCAGCTTATTACAAGCAGAGAACGTGGCACCAGCAAAGGAGTGCAAGCTGGTATTTGGGTCATAATGAGTTTGGAGTTGGTATTCTAGAGGGGGTAGACTGAAGGCCAGAGAAAAGGAGCAGAAAAATAAGTAGGGTCTTAATTCTATGGAGAGTCTAAAATGCTGGTTTAATAAGAATGCATTTCAATCTGTAGATAATTGAAAGTCGTTAAATGGATTGTTAAAAAAGTACTGATTAAGCTTCTTAAAATGCAGTCCTGACCATACCGTATCTTGAATACAAGGAACATTGTCTACAGCAAGTGCAAAGTGGAGGGTAAAGAGGAGGCGGTCTTCAAGAAGGACCTGTGAGGGGACTGTCATTCCTTACTCTTCATGTTGCCCCACAACATTTCTCTCCTCGCCCTGACTCCCCCACAACCGGTTTTCCTGGGCTGGCTATCCAGACGAGCCCCCTCTAGCATCAATCGTATTCCACTGGGAATGTTTGATAAACAGTGCATGTGCTGGGCAACACATCTGTAGCCGTAGGCATTTAGATAAAGAACCGGGCGGCAATCAGCCTGGTATCAGGGAAATGCTTTCTGGCTAGTCCAGTGGTTAACTCCAGAGAAATGTCGTCCATGCTTTATTGTTCCTCCACAGCCCTCCCTCTGGCCCAAACAGTTTCATGGAGATTCCTGGTGCTTTCTAATGATGAGAGGGTACAAACTGAAATGCACTGCAGCTGAGAAGGCCATGGGTTGATGCACACAGCAGGATATCTCAAGTAGCAAATCTAAAGGCTAGAGATGCTGGTTGTGTCAAACTCAGGGCCGGTCTTACCTTGGAGACACAAATCCACAGAGAGTGCATTTTAGTGGGGATGATATCACCTTCAAAGTGTGAAAATTGGTTCTCGGGGGGGGAAAGCATCACACTTGTGTTATGTATAAAACACAGAAACACATATGGTATATAGACGGTGTAGTATATGTGTGGTATTAAATTATTATGAGGGAAATGTTATTAACTTACTGATTAATTAAGAAAAAAACATGTCTTAAGCTCCTTAGGAGAGCACGGATGAAAAAAAGATTGAGAAACACTGTCATAGGAACACAGGAGCCTCAAACTTGCCCCTGTGGGTTCACAGTGGAAATGGACAGGGAGAGAGAGAGAAATCTGTGAGCCCACCTTCATTCTATCCTCTGAGCCAAGGCAGAGATGCCTGAATACTTAGCACCCGCTCTGATAAGGCTGAGGTAGGTATTCAGAGAGCTGATGGCAGCATACGAAATTCCCTGGTCTTGCCAGGTTATGGAGTGAGCTGGCCGAGTGGTGGCTGGGGAAGAAGCAGGCTCTGCCAGCTTAGAAGTGTGTATTCAGTTTGAAGGTGGGGCCCACATTAGAGTTCAGGCTTATGCAGGCAGAGCTGGGGTTCCCCCATATTGCTCTGTATTTGGGGACAAACATGCAACGCTGAGCTTAGTCATGAATGCTATCTCTCCAGAGCCTACAAGTCTCCCTTCTCATGGGATATGGAGATATTCGAGAAGGACGTGTTTGGCTGCATTGGGCTTCCCGTAAGCCAGTGGACTGAATGGAAGAACACTTCGGTAACCAAATGCTGCATGGAGTGATGACGTGTTCTCTTCCTTGTAACTGAGGGACAAACAGACGGAGAGACCCAGCAGAGGTCTGGGGCCATCCATGACATCAGGTGGAGAGTCTTCTTTGTTTCTATTAGAGTTTCTATGTAATTGCTTTGTCCACCTAAACAGTTGGAGTCTTGCCCAGTATCTGAGACTTGAGAAGAGGGTGAGAGAATGAACAGAACTGGAGAGGGAGGGAGGAAGTAGCCCTGCAAGGCAGGCATAAAATGTGGGGTTTTTTTTTAATGATTTTTTTATTATATTATGTTAGTCACCATACAGTGCATGCCCGGATTCCGATGTAAAGTTCAATGCTAGGCATAAAATGTTAAGCACGGTGGAGGGAAGCTGGCAGCAGGGAGTGGGGGGGAGTCAGACTGCAGAACATGGAGGTGGCGGTAGGCTCTTACAGCCATTTTAGCTGAGGAGAAAGAAAATATGAAGAAAATTGCTCTGAGGACTAATTGGCTAGATGTGTAATTTTCTCTAATTATGTTGTAGGAGAAAATTATGCATATTTATATATGCCGAGACTCTATATGCCATACAGACAGGCAAACACATGTATATCTCATCTTATTATAATGTGTGGAATATTTGGGTATGTAATTTTCTAATTTGATAATTATTTAATGAAGTTCTTCTTTCAAGGTACCTTCCTTTGAATTTCTTTTTGTGTTCCTGTATGTGAAGCAGAAAGTGAGAGGATACTTCCAAAAATGGAAATGCGTCAAGGTAGGCAATGAAAACTTGATGAGGCTGTCACCCTTTAGATCTTAAAGGGATTTCTTGTGACGGGCTGAATAATACTCAATATAATTACTTGCTGAAGGATTAGGATATATATTTTTTTAATTATAAGTTTATACAGGTAAATGTTTATGGGCTTGCACTGACAAGCTCAAGAGAGGTAAAGAAGTTTTAAGTCTTATGGGAGGAGAAACAGGTCCACAAAAGGAAGTACTACTGCTATCCCACGTCATTTAATGTGGAATCATCTTTGGAATTTATGTTCATGCCTTTTATGGTGAAAAAAATGGAGACTTGATTTGCATTTGTAATATGCGCTCAGGTTCATATCCTGTTAAATCCAGCTCAGCTCACACGCCCATGTCATTCTGACAAGACTGAGGTGCCGATGAAACGAAGGCTTTTCTAAGTTGTTCAGACCAACGTTGTAGGTATGCCTGCAGAATGCAGTGGAAGGACAGAGATTCCTACCCTGTGAAATTCAAGGAGGAAAAGGTCCCAGTTTTCCACACGTCTGATGTGTTTTAAACCTTGTCCACACCAAGTCACTACCTTGGTAAAACAGAATTTAGCCTCATCGAAGTTTCGAAAGGGAAACTAATTATACAAAGGTGCTAATATGGCATGGAGAAAAAGAATTCTTAGTCATAAATCAAGTATGCACCATTGAAACCACATGCTTTAAAAAATAATAGCTTCCATCTTTATAAGAAAAAAAAAATCACAGTACTTGAATACTGCAAGCTTTTGTGCCCATCTTCTCCCCCTCCATCCCACTGAGAAGGAAAGAGCCAGCTTGTCATCACTGCATTCCTCTCCACAAATCTCTGTATCTTTTATAAAGGCACTGCCAGAAGCTGGGCTCATTCCTATAAGCACAGGGGCTCCGGCTTTCAGGTGCTGATTCTTGTCTCCAAGCACATACATACCTAGGGATGAAATTTCTTTGCGTGAGATGTGCCCCATAGCTTGTGTTTTAAATATGCTTTTATTTCTTTGTTTGGTTGGTGTCACATGTTCACCACTATATAGCATATGTGAAAGAGTCCCATAATGTCAATTCTCAATGGAAATTTAGGTATATCAAAGCTCAATAGGGACGCCTGGGAGGCTTGGTCAGTTAAGCGTCTGCCTTGGGCTCAGGTCATTGAGTCCCACTCTCTCTCAGGCTCCTTGCTCAGCAGGGAGTCTGCTTCTCCCTCTGCCTGCTGCGTCTGCTCTGCCTGCTGCTCTCACTGCATGTGCTTGCTCTCTGACAAATAAATAAATAAAATCTTAAAAAAAAAAAAGAAAGAAAAAAGCTAAATAATGGAAGACAAGTGGGCTTGATCCAGGCTCAATAAATGTACTCTGTCATTTCCTTTCAAACATTCCTAAAGAGTTGCTTGCAATTAAGACCCTTTGTTCACAACAATTTTTCCAACATGTTTTTATTTATGAAGGAACAAGGGTTGAAAGAGGTGAGCCAATGCCAAGACTTTTTTTTTTCCCTCTTGGCTGCATTTTCTCTTTTGTTATATCAAGAATTTGGGGTGGTTTTGTTGTTGTTTTCTGTTTTCAAAATGCAGTTGATGCAAACCCCTTTCTAATTGCAGAATTTGGCTTTGATGTCACGTCATGGGCCATTTCTAAGGAAGTACAAAGTAGAAATAACATGAAGAGTTATGCTTCAATTACTAAATCATCTTTCCACTGTGATAAACCCCCATATATGGCGAGATAAAAGTCATCAGTTCTGTGTGGTGAGAGAAATTAAGGTCTCTAAAAACACAAAACCAAAAAACTTCCACATGTAAAATTGTGATATTTGTGGCTTGAACTATGGGATCACTCATTTCTCAAAAGAAATATTTTGAGGAAAAACCAATTTTCCAGATAGAAATATCTATACGAGAACGTATTTCTTTTCTAGAAGATGTTAGGTTTGAACATACAGCATCAATACTGATGGGCTTTCTTTTAATTAGTCACACATTTGCCCCTCCCTGAGGAAAAACTAACTGCATGAACTATTGGTTTTCGAAATATTTCACCTTCATTTGAATAGAAGCTAAAGAGACAAGATTAAGAGTCAGATTTGAATTGTCCTTTTTTCAGACCTGGGTCACTATGGCCACCACAAAAACAAAGTCAGAAGATCATGAATCATACATGAATGAATGCCAAATGTTTTTTCTCCACCTGAGGAGATATTTGAATGGGCAACAATAGCTTGTAAAGTATGCCATATGCCCTGTGTAATCCTAGTAATGTGTGAAAATATTCAATTGTACAAAAGCCACCAAAAGATAAGAAAGAACCTATTTCTTCCGTACCAAAAACCAAAGTAAAAAAATAAAAACAGAATATCATGAAAGGAAAACAGGCATCTCATTTGCTCTAAATAAACGGACTGAACCTACAAATGTGGAAGGATTTCAGTTTCTACAAGGAGGATTGCAATGTGACTGAGAATTGTTGGCTTGTAAAATACAAACGGGGCTGCTTACACCATCACGTGACTGGTTCATCACCCATTCGAAAGCTTTAGAGTGACCTGTACGGTAGGAACCCACTCAACCAAAGTTTATTAAAATCTAGCTTTTATGATGCAATTTTTTATTCAGGTGGCCATAGCAAAATACATTCTGGAGAGATTATTCTACCACATTAGCCCCTATTCATAATAACGATCTGGTGACCTTACCATGTTCACCCTAATACAGTCTTTAACATGGACAACTTCCAAATATTGACACAATCATTAGTAATAATGCTTGTAGGATAAAAGAAAACCCTTGCAACACCGAATTCAGATAATCTAGATTATTCTTCAAGCTTCCTCACTTATCTTTTATGTAGATGGTGTCTACAAACAGCTTCCTAAATTCCAAGCCAGTCTTTAAGGTCAGCAGATCAAATTGCCCAAACTCACACAGCCATTTGATAATCAGTAACAACCTCTAGTAATCTATTCCTTCATCTGTAATATTAGAAGACTGAATTGATTGATCTAAAAAATTCTTTCCAGATTTACAGTTCTTGTTCTAACAGCAAAAGAAATGCAGAAAAGTTTCAAACAAAGTTGGATGGGAAGCAAATATTTGTAATGTCACATGGAGAGATTAGCTCAGCAATTTCCATTAATAGGAGTCATATGGTGAAATCCCCCAGAGCTATTTAGAAACAAATCTCTGATTGCTTAGAACTATAGGTAGAGCCAATTTACTTGGACTTTTTATTATTATTATTAAAAAATTCAAGGTATTTGAAGGTTATGCTCTGTCTTTCTTGGGATGGGGTAATAGAGAGACATCTAGAGAAGGAATTTTGCCTGGTCAACACCTTACCTTATACACGCAGCCAAGGTTTCCTTGAAAATCTTTTTCAGATGAATACTGGAAAAGGACTGAAACAAGCAGGGGATGGGGAAGAGAAGAATGAAAAATGCTGTAAAGGTCACAGGAGCAGAACAGGGCTATGGATCGGCATGTGATAAGTGTTTCAATGCTTTATGGTTTCTTGTTGATGCTAGGCTAGCCTTCCAATTGTATTTAACACTTCAAATAATGGAAGAGGTTTTGAGATATTATGAGTAGTTGCATTCATCATTTTATGAGTTCGTTGTGGAATAGTTCATGCAAGATAAGGCAAATGCCAGAGTGAAAGAGGGGGAAACAATAAAAGAAAGTTGCCAAAGATTTAAAAGAAACACTTTATCATATTTTCCTCCTTTAAAGTGTTATTTTTCATATAACTTGTCTTTATATAAATTGTTCCTAGAAAATATTGCTAGTTCATAGTTCTGTAAGGAAGAAGAATTTCAGATTATTAAAAATTATTAAATTTGAGGGGCGCCTGGGTGGCACAGCGGTTAAGCGTCTGCCTTCGGCTCAGGGCGTGATCCCGGCGTTATGGGATCGAGCCCCACGTCAGGCTCCTCTGCTATGAGCCTGCTTCTTCCTATCCCACTCCCCCTGCTTGTGTTCCCTCTCTCGCTGGCTGTCTCTATCTCTGTCGAATANAAAAAAAAAAAAAAAAAAAAAAAAAAAAAAAAAAAAAAAAAAAAAAAAAAAATTATTAAATTTGAAATATTACGACAGATACTTTAAAAATGAAATAGTTTTGTGTTTCACATTCATATGACTCACTCTCCAACTGTTCTTTAAAAATACCTACATGATTTAATGGCAATAAGAGATAAAAATTTTGAAGAATTTGCTTATTAAAACTTTGAGAATAAACAATTTTTAAAGGTGAAGTATACTAAGTTGCAAATTATATTTGATTCATATGCTGTTAGCATATAATAAAAATTCAACAATTGAAGCGAACTGATGTGTACCAAAAAGTTAAGAACTCATAGAAATAACGAACTAGCTCTTCCCTTTCTATGAGCTCTCCTCTGATACCCATGGGTAGCTTTTGGCATTCTTTCTCCCCTGTCTCCAATGTATATTATGTTATAAATTTATTATAGTGGAATTGTGTATTTTCAGGTCTATCTGCTCCTTGTACTAGACGATCTTTATAATCAGGGCTCGTCTTTCTACCTTAGTATCCTCTGTGATTATTGAATATACTGGGCATTCAGTAAGAATTTGCTCAATAGCTTAGTTTTGCTTTGATTTATTTTTAATGCAAAGAGAAAAGTCATGTTTTAATCAAGTTCTTTAAAGCCCTGGATGGTGATATTGGGACACTTATAAATTAAAAACTTAAAAGAAAGACGACAGCCTGGAAGAATATATTTGCATATTATATAATAAAAGGAGTACTCCTAAGCAACAAAGAACTACAAAATAACAAGAAAATCACAAACAGCCAGATGGGAAAACAATAATAATTGAAAGATATTAATAAAAAATACCAATGGCTAATAATATGAAAAGAAGATAAACCCCACTAAAAACAAAAAGTCAAATTAAAACATTAGTGAACTATCAAATTTGCTGGTTTCACGAAACAAAACTTTAAAGGTTAATAATATCAGCGATTGGTAAAATGTGGGGCAATGACTACTCATATATTTTTAGTGTGAGTGTAAAACAGTACAGCCCATTTTGGGGGAAGGGGTTTTCACTTTCTAATCTATTAAAATTTAAAGCACATGTGTCCTTTGAACCGGCAATTTCACATCTTGAAATTTATCTTAAGAAAATACTTGTACAAAGAAGCATGTGTCTGGATGTTCCTGGCAGCATTTGTTGCATTAGTGAAAAATTGGAGGCAATCTAAATATCTATTAACAAGGTGCAGGTTAAATAAATTGTGGTCTGTCCATCTGCAGAAATCTGTACAGTCATAAAAAAGAATAAGCTATGTGTTCATTGACAAGGGAGCATATGTATGACATGGTGTTGTGTGAAAAAACCAGTTGTGAAAGAATATATAGAGTATGATCTTTTTTGGTAAAACATACAATCATAATAAAAACGATGCATACCACAGGTTGAAAAGAGGCATAATGTGAATAGTTACTCACTCCTGAGCATGTAGGAGGCAGCCAGAGACTTTGATTTTACTTCCATGTACTTACTTTTGCATTGACTGATGTCATAATTAAATTTTTTTCAAGATTTTATGTATTTATTTAGAGAGACTGAGAGAGACACAGCATGAATGGGAGGGGCGGAGGGAGAGGGAGAGAGAGGGAGAATCTCAGGCAGACTCCATGCTGAGCACGGAGCCTGATCCAGGGCTTGATTCCAGGACCCTGAGATCATGACCTGAGCGAAAACCAAGAGTCATTCACCTAACTGACTAAGCCACCTCGGCCCCCTGCCACTTAATTAAATTTTTAAAAACACAATGTTTTAAAAATAAAAAGGCGGAGGGCTTTGTGTGCTTAGAATAAAGTTAGTAACATTAAATATTCTGGGTTTTTATCTTAAGTATTTCTAGTGAATATAATACATGCATATGCTTTTAAAAATCACATCATGCAGGAAGAGAAGGTCCTTCTTCCTTCCCTCGGTGCTGGTTACTGTGTGAGCCTGCTGGGTAGCTGCCCTTCTGGGTCTTCCTTCAACTGTTCTCCAGATTTGGATACACCTGAGTTTATGCTTTTCTTTTTTCTTGGTCCATTCCCTCATTTTGCTGAAGACAATCCCAAAAACTTCTGCAAAAGTTTGCTTGGGAAATTGAATCTCTGAAAAGAGTTTTATTAAATTTTGTTTTTAATTTAATGTGACATACACTAAGAAGTTGCAGATTAGATTGGATTCATATAGCATTAATATATAGTAAAAATTCAGTAGTCAAGCAAACTGATGTGTATAAAAAATTACGAACTCATAGAAATAACAAACTAGCTCTTTCCTTTCTATGACCTCTTCTCTGATAATCCATAAGCAGTTTGTGACACTTATAAACTAAAAACACAGAAGACAACCAACAGCCTGGGAGAAAATACTTGCATTGTATATAATAAAATGAATATTTCTAAGAGATGAACTACAAAATAACAAGAAAACTACAAACAGCTAAATAGGAAAATAGTTATAATTGAAAGATATGAATAAAAAAATACAAATGGTTAATAAGCATATGAACAGAAGATAAATTCCACTAATAATTAAAACAATAGTGAGCTATCTTGCTTGCCCATTGCACAAAACAAAACATGTACTCAATCCTCCATCTGGAACCAAAAGTCACAGATAAGCTTCCAAAGATAAATTTTCATCTCCATTTTAACATTGTATTTACAGAAAGCACCTTGTCATGCAATGTTTATTACGTTTTCACAACTTCCTGAAATAGACAAAATTATCTCTAATTTACAATTAAAAATGAGATGCAGTCAGATTGACTTCCTCAAGGTTAAAACACTGGTTAGAAATGCAAAGCTAAGTACTGTAATTCCATGGCTAGCAACAACTACATTGAGAGATCACAGCTTTAGAGATGTGCTTTCAGTCACTGGCGTATTTAGGATGTATGACGGTATTGTGTAAAAAGCCCAGGGCTGGAAGAGTCAGGAGGCCTAAAATCAGTCTTATTTCTCCTAATTAGTCAACCACACCACCATGGACTTTTATTTCCTCATCTGTAAAGTGACAGGATCAGACGTGATGACATTGCTAAAGTTCTTTCCAGCTGTCACGGTTGATGTTTCTATACACCTAGCGACCATGTCACCAAAGGATCTTGTTTGGGATTTAATCAACATGACTGTAGAAGTGTTTTCTGAGCCTGTTGTGGCTTTACAGTGGCCTGTCCTTAGTGGGATGGGCTTCATCAAGAATTTTCCCGGGGCACCAAATTAAATCTAATAATATTTAATAGTGAGGACTCTTGCGTAATTGGGACAGTCATGCTCACTTAGTTGAGATGCCTCTAGGTGATTGTGTGGTATTATCTACAGAACGTGGGGTGACTGAACACTGGTGAGGCCGTGGGCTTCTTCAAAGAATTCTGTTAGTGCCAAGTCAGCAGAGTAGCACAGAGCGCAAACTCCTCCCCAGCAAAATCTTCTCTCCTAGTGAGCACAATCACTTCTCCCAGGAGGATTACTCTTTAGTTCCATAGGAAAGATCAATTAGTAGAGGGCTCTCTTGCTTCCAAAGAGAAGGGGCTCACTGCTAGCCAGGTCTAGCTTGTTGCGTGCTCAATGTGAGTGTGTACCACAGCAGACATAGTTGTATGGGTTCTTCCAGAGAGAACTGTATAATCTATATTAAAAGACAGATCCATATAGAGGAAGGAGGCAGGAGCTGAATCTGAGGCCCAGTGAAAAATCTTCAAATGTGCATAAACATATGCACACACTTATTAGCCAGAATTTAAAGGAAAAGCACAGGGTTATAGATTCTTTACCATCTCCATCACCTCAACAGAAGATGCTGAATGCAAAACCTGACCGTTTATAGCTATCAGTCTCCCTCTTAGACTAAATGAGGTCTCTATTTCTTTGGTTTCTTGAGCCGTTGTTCTATTGAGGTTTGTTGCCTTTGTATTGTGAAAATCTTGACTCTTCAATATAGTTTAATATGGTTTCAATATAGTTTCAATATAAATCTTGACTTTTCCTCCACTTGGCCTTTATGACAATATTTTCCTTATAAGTGGCATTAAGGGAAATTTTATAATAGAGAATTTTATTATTTTAAGATCTAAAAGAAAGCACATTTAATTTTTTCTCAGTTTTTTGGATGTACAGTCCTATGAATTGTGAATTGTTTCCTTTCTGGGGAGATTCTGGCTTTATCTGATATATGTTTATATCATTTAATATAAATGAACATGTCCTGGAAGAATTGTAATTATTTCCTCAGTGGTTGAACACTCCATGCATACAATTTGTTCTTAATCCAAATAATCCCAGACTTCATGGCCCATATAATCACTGCAGTTGCCAACAGTAGACTCATGCTACTTAATTTATTTTTTTCAGAGAGAGGGGTGGGGCTTTTAGATCAGTCATTTAACAAAGTTAAAGGTGTAAGTTTAATTATTGCTTTTCATCAGTTTACATTACATTTGAGCTCAGTAACACTTTGAGATTTCTGCCACCCAAAGCAAGAATGCTCCATGCCCTTGATTTAACCCCCTCTGAACCAGGTGCTTACTTACACTATTATTAGCAAAAGTACTTTACAACCCACAGCTAATCCCGAGAGTTCCTTCTCTCCACTATCTCACTGAGGCACTCAGGCTGGGGCAAGAGACAAATGGAAGTTAAATGAAATAGTATGCTGAAGGCAGGTGGATTTCAGCACCCCAAAGAGAGACCTGAGTGACTCTTTAGCAAGGACAAGCATTTATTTAGAGCTCTTTCTTTTTCCCTTTGGTACCTCTTCACCCCCATGTCTGACCTGTTCTGAGTAGTGAATTGACAGCTTTCACTACAATGGAACTCAATAATTTGGGATGTAATAAAATATTCACTAAAATTTTCATTTTAAAATTTTAATTATTTTGCCCTTCTTATGAAATCCTTTGCTTATAAGACAATGCATGTGTGTTTCATATTAGTTTAAAATACTTCAGGTGACATTGGAAGGTTGTCTCAATTTGGAAAGCAGAGCAATTATGCCATTTTTCAATTTGATACTGTTTCCTAGTAGATACTCAACAAACAATTGTTGATTAGATAACTGCTAGAAATGTATTTTATAAAATAACCCATATAATACTTTATCAGTATTCTGGTCCATCTGATGAATGTTAAACGTGCCAGCAATTTTAAGTATTAAATAACTTGCTTCAGACCAGAGTTGATGTCTTTCTCTTCAGGGCTGTATATGATTACATTATTTATTCTAAATAAGGTCATCGTGTGACCTATTGAACGCTTAAGAATCTCTACTCACTTAGAAATTCAGATTTATTGGATCAATTTATAAGGTCAAAGTTGTGCCACCACTTCACAGCACAAGAACTTCTTCGGCTAGAGGCTCAGGTTACGCCTTGTGTGCATTCCATGGAAGAGTTTTACATTTAATTCTCGACCTTAAAAGAACGTGGGTAGGAGAAAGAAGGACCGTGGATGAATTAATGAGGAAGGCAAAGTTCAGTGAGAGTCTGAAAGCTGATCAAGTTTGCAGAAGTGCCTCAGCTACTTATTTGCCTGTGATTTTCCTTGGACCTCAGGTTCACGAGCTTTACAGTTTTCAGGAGGCACTGAACTCAATTTCTCTGGCCTTACAAGATGGTGTTCATGTTTCTTGCTCTTCACATAGTTTTTCTGAACGCATCTTATAAAGCTATGGTGATCTTTTGAACCCAACAGCTCGTGATGTAACAAAGGTCATTTTTGGATTTATAGCACATCTAAATATACTTTATAAGACTCTAGCAAAGTCGAGCAAAGATACAGAAGTATTTTACCTTTAAAAAATCTAGTAAAATTTAAAAAAATCAAATCCCATTTAATCATACATTTAAATAATTGCCTTTCTTTAGAAAAATGCATTAAGAAATTGAGACAATGCCAATAAATCTCCATATTTATTGTCAGTTATAGACTAAGTTATGCCCCCCAAAGTAATATGTCAAAGCCCCAACCCCCAATGTGACTGTATTTGGAGATAGGATCTTAAGGAGGTAAATGACGTCTAAGGGTGGTGCCCTATTCCCATAGGACTGAGAGTCTTAGAAGCAGAGAAAGAGAATTCTTTCTCTCTGTCTCTCCATCTCTGTTCCTCTGTACAAACAGAGGAAAGGCTACCTGAGGACGCAGCAAAAAAATGGCCACCTACAAACAAGGAAGGGAGGCTTCATCAGAAACAGAAACTTGTCAGAACTTGACCTTAGACTTCCCAGTCTCCAGAGCTACAAGAAAATAAATTTCTGCTGTTTAGGTCATATAGTCTGTGGTATTTTGTTATGGCAGCCCAAGCGAAGACATTTTCCATATTTATTAAAAGTGCACAGAAATGAATAAAATATGCCATATAGTTGCAGGGGGGGTCTTCAGAATAGCTGTCATGTTGTTCTGTCTAGAATGCTTGACTGTTTGGAAATCATGACATGTAACTCTAAAAAAAATCACTTTATTGAGTGGTCAGAAGGAAGTTCTAACCCTGGTATAGCTCTAATTACCATAAAACTTTGTGGAATTAATATTCCTGGAATATAAACCAAATGCGTAATTTTATTTTATTTTATTTATTTTTTATTTTTTATTTTTTTAAAAGATTTTATTTATTTATTCGACAGAGATAGAGACAGCCAGCTAGAGAGGGAACACAAGCAGGGGGAGAGGGAGAGGAAGAAGCAGGCTCATAGCAGAGGAGCCTGACGTGGGGCTCGATCCCATAACGCCGGGATCATGCCCTGAGCCAAAGGCAGACGCCCAACCGCTGTGCCACCCAGGTGCCCCATATTTTATTTTATTTTTTATTATAATGTTAGTCACCATACCGTACATCCCTGGTTTTTGATGTAAAGTTCGATGATTCATTAGTTGCATATAACACCCAGTGCACCATGCAATACGTGCCCTCCTTACTACCCATCACCAGCCTGTCCCATTCCCCCATTCCCCTCCCCTCTGAAGCCCTCAGTTTGTTCCCAAATGCATAATTTTAAACTAAACAATGGCAAAGTCTGTCTGTTCACAAACATTCAAGAGGATCCTTTAAGATTCATTTTGCCCAAGATCTGGAGAGGTAGAGCTGTTCCCTCCA
Source organism: Ailuropoda melanoleuca (assembly GCF_002007445.2). Taxonomy (NCBI): domain Eukaryota; kingdom Metazoa; phylum Chordata; class Mammalia; order Carnivora; family Ursidae; genus Ailuropoda; species Ailuropoda melanoleuca. The sequence goes on along the minus strand of NC_048219.1, from coordinate 121,856,416 downwards.
TGCTAGAGAATGCCGTGGGGGAGGCTGTACAGCCATGACATTGTTGGGACCAGCTTCCTGGATTTGAGGAGGTTGTTCTCCTTCTTTCATGCAAGTAAGCATAGAGACAAACAGAAAACATTACAGAAGTCAGAGATGATTACTAGAAACAAAGGAATGTAATTAAGTCATCACCCACAAGCACAGAGAAGCTAAAGGTTAAGTGACTTGCCCACAGTGCTCATTCACAGGAAATAAATAGTCAAAATCTGACCAAGTCTCTCGACTTCGTGGTGCATGCTCTTACCCATCCACCATGCAGAACTCTTCTCTCTCTACACGAAGAATATGACTGTGCATACCAAATGTGTGCCACCGATTTCATGGCATAACAAAATGCTTTATAACATCGTATAACGGGTGCATGTTACTCGATGGAAAACAACCTGAAATACAAGATACTTTTTAACACCAAAGCCATTTCAAACAGCTGTGTGTTATGGTGTCACTGTTTTCCTTCCTTTATAAATTATCTGGGAGGTGGACAAGTCAAATGGTCCTCACATATATTCAGGAGAAGTCAACAAACTTATTTACTTTCCTTGGCTGGTTCTTATTTTGTTTTCTCTTATAGAGGTACATTCTTGAAAGAAAAATAATGATTTGGTTGTGTGATCTCTGTCAAAATCATTTGTAAACACTCTTCCATAATGGAAAAGAATCAACCTTGAAATAAACTAAAACACAGTTATTTTTCTTGACTGAAAGTACTTGCCTAAGAAAGAATTTCAATTCACTTTCAACTACCAAGGATGCTATATTGGTTTTTTCCCCAGTTTTATTGAGAAATAATTGACATACATTACTGTATAAGTTTGAGACATACAGTGTGATGGTTTCACTTACGCATACTGTGAAATGATAACCACAAAAGGTTCATCTAACATCCGTCATCTCATATAAATACAATAAAAAGAAAAGAAAGGAAAAAAGGGGGAAAATTGTTTTATTTGTAGCACAGGATCTTTGGGGAAGAAGATGAATAACAACAAAAAGCAATCTCTGAATTTCTAAGATCATTAAGGTTGCTCCAAATTTCTATGTCTGAACTTATGTAATACAGATTTTAATGTTAATTGAACTTGCTTTCCATTTAAAAACTCTTTGTATTAGAAGCAAAATCCACCACAGGTAATGACTTCTACTTGTAGTTTTTCATGTAGTTTGTAGTATCTAGGTTTTTTAAAATTTCCTCAATAAACTGGTAATAAATTATTATTTTGAACAATTCACAACTTGGCAATTTAAAATTTTTGCTATAGCATTTATCAAGAAGAATTCCATTTGCTGCTGACAAGGAGTGTCATATTCTCCAACAGATCTTGGCCAGCCAAGAGAGTGATTAGGTAAATTGTCTCACCCAACACCACAAGCCTATAGTTCATAGTAAAGGATGAAAGCTGAAATCATAAAATAAAGGCTCAACAGGGAGTCAGCTCACTCTGGAAATGGAGTTGGACCGTTAACAGATATTATAAGTTACCACGCTAATAAGTAATGATTCTTGCTGCATGAAATAAATCCCTTATGTGTTTCCTAAATTCCTCCTGTTGCACTTTATTGTGCATTTCCTTCCATTTAGTCCTCAGTAAAAAGTGAAGTTCCTTGTTAGAGGAGATGAAGAGTGTCTAGTCATCAACCATTAAATAAGAAATTTTCATAGGATTGGTGATAGGTACTGTATATAATCTAAACATTTTCTTCTCTACAATGAATAATATCACTTTCCTGCATCTTTCCTCATCTCCTCTCATTTCAAAATCCCTGGTTCACTCTGAGAATTGGAAGGAACGACAGATAAGGAATTAACAGTAAGGCTCTAGTCTGTGTTCTACCACAAATCCACTGTATGCCTTTGGATAAAACGCTTCAACCTTCTAAGCTTTGTCATCGGTGAAATGTGGAGTTTGGATACCATTATCTCTAACTCTTCATCTATCTCTAAAACCAAATTTCTGATGCTTCGCTGAAATCTATCTAGTTCTTCCACCTTAATTAAGGAAGCTACAACTGGACACAGCATGCTAATGCTAAGTATGGAAGTTAGGTCATCACTGTGACATACTGTATTACTACTTCTGAATCCTGGTCTCATAATATTTTTAAATTATTGGATGTAAGTGGTGAAAGAATCATTTTATTATCCATGTTGACCTCAAGACTTTTTTTCCTGCTAATATTTCTCATCCTTACTAGTTAAATTTTTTTTAGCTTTGTTTTTAAGTGTATCAGCTAAAGACATATCTAATTAACATTCATTTTGCTTGGTACCAATTATTTCTCCAACATATTATTTTATTTTTATAATCTGGGCAACCATGGACTAACCAACCTTTTCACCTGGCAGTAATCATTTACTTCCTTAATTATTATCTCACAAATCACCAAGGAAAATATTTGGCAGTATCAGGGCTGGTGTTGGCCCCAGAGTAGTACCACCAATGTTGACACTGATTCTCTGATAAGTCCTCTCTGCAAAATGACCACGAGTTTTGTGATCCACCCTAGACTATGTTCCCAATAGACTTATTTTCTATTTACCTATTTATTTGATTATATTTAGTACATAAATGCTGTATTGATCTACTTTTCCTGAGAGATAGAGAAGCAGCCTTAAGCCAAGAGGATGACACTTAGGAACCTATTTAGATAATATATGACAAAAGGAAACTTAGCATGGAAGGAAAAAGAAAAAACAACAGAAATATTATAGCCAACTGAACTATGTTAATTACTATATTAAATGTGACTGGATTAAAATTTCCAATTAAAAACAGATTTCAGAATGAATAATAATATAAGACTGAAATGTATGTTGCCAATATGAATACACACTTAAAATACAGAGTCACAAACACGTTTAAAAGTAAAAAGATAGAAAAAAGATACATTATCCAAACACAAATCATAAGAAAGCTAGTGTAATTGCATTTCTATCAGACAAAGTAGGCTTCAAACAAGATGTATTGGCCAAGACAAAGAGGGATATTTTATAATGATAAAATATTGAATGTAGCGGGGCGCCTGGGTGGCACAGCGGTTAAGCGTCTGCCTTCGGCTCAGGGCGTGATCCTGGCGTTGTGGGATCGAGCCCCACATCAGGCTCTTCTGCTATGAGCCTGCTTCTTCCTCTCCCACTCCCCCTGCTTGTGTTCCCTCTCTCGCTGGCTGTCTCTATCTCTGTCAAATAAATAAATAAAATCTTAAAAAAAAAATATTGAATGTAGCAACCAATATGACAATTCTGAACATAAGACACCTAATACAGAGCTTTAAAGTCCATAAAACAAAAACTGACAAAACTAAATGGGGAAATAGATAAATTCACAATCATCACTAGAAACTTTAACAGGCAACTCTCAGAAATTGACAGAAAAAATAGATTTTTAAAACTCAACAGAAAAATAAGACTTGAACAGCACTCTCAACCAGTGACCTAATAGATTTTTATAGAACACTACATCTGACAGCTGCAGAAAACACATTCTCTTTGAGCACACATGGAATGTTAAACAAAAAACCAATATGCTAGTCTATTAAAAATCTCAATAAATTTTAAAGGACTGAAACCACAGAGTATTTTATCTGACCCCAACAGGATTATATTAGAATCAATAACAAAAAAGATCAATAAATTCCTCCAAATATTTGGATATTAAACAACATATTTCTAAATGACCCACTGGTCAAAGAAGAAATCACAAGAGAAGTTACAAAGTATTTTAAATAGAACAATAATAAAAAGCACAAATATTGAAATTTATAAGATGCAGCTAAGAGAGTGTTTAAAAGGAAATTTATAGCCTTAAATGCTTATATTAGAAAAACAATAAAAGTCTAAAATTAATTGCACTTTAAAATTATAGGAAAAGGGGCACCTGGGTGGCTCAGTCGGTTAGGAGTCTGACTCTTGATTTTGGCTCAGGTCATGATTTCAAAGTTGTGGGATTGAGCCCCACGGGGGGCTCAGTCCTCAACGGGGAATCTGCTTGGGATTCTCTCTCTCCCTCTGCCTCTCTAACCCCCCACTTGCACTCTGTCTCTCTCTCTCAAAAAAAAAATATATATATATATATATAGTAAAAGAAAAGGAAATTAAGCCCTAAGTAAGTGAAAGAAAGGAAATAATAAATGTAAAAACAGAAATCAATTAAGTAATCTTAAAAAATATGAAAATTAACACATTTGGAAGAGCCAAAAGATGGTTTTTCTAAAATATTAATAGTATTGATAAACCTCTATCAAAACTAATCAAAAAAATTTTTAAATGCCAAAATCAAGAATGAAAGAGGTACTATCCACTGATCCTTAGAAAGAAAATAAGAAAATGCTATGAACAACTCTATGCCAACAATTTTTTTAAATATTTTATTTATTTATTTGACAGAGATAGAGACAGCCAGCGAGAGAGGGAACACAAGCAGGGGGAGTGGGAGAGGAAGAAGCAGGCTCATAGCAGAAGAGCCTGATGTGGGGCTCGATCCCACAACGCCGGGATCACGCCCTGAGCCGAAGGCAGACGCTTAACCGCTGTGCCACCCAGGCGCCCCTATGCCAACAATTTTGACAACATAGATGAAGTGGAAAAATTCTTTGAGAAATATTATTTCCAAAATGGATACAAGAAGATATATAACCTGAAGGAAAGTATCTATGTAAAGAAATTGAATTTGTAATTAAAAATTTCCTCAAAGAAAATTCCTGGCTCAGACACCTGGCTCAGGGTAAATTCTATCAAACATTTAGAAGGGAAAAAAAAAATCTTACACAAAACTTTTTGGAAAATAAGGGGGAAGGGATCCATCCCAATGTGTTTTATGAGGCCAGAATAATCTTATAACTGAAATTTGAAAATGACACTATAAGAAAAGAAATTACAGACCAATATTCCTCATGAACAACATACCCACACAAAACCTTAACACAATTCAACAGTATATTAAAAGATAATACATTATAAGCAAATAGCGTTCATCCAAAGAATGCAATATTGGCTTAACATTTAAACATCTATCAATTGAAATCAATATTAAAATAAATGAGAAATTCACTCAATAATTTCAATAGGTATAGAAAAAGCATTTGACAAAACTCAACAAACTCTCAGCAAACCAGAAACAGAAGGAAACTTCCTTAATATGATAAAGGACATTTACAAAAAACCTGTAATTAATATCACACTTAATAGAGAAATATTGAACACTATCCACCAAGGCAAACATCAAGCTAAGGATGTTTACTTTCACCAATCCTACCCAACATTGTATCGATTCTAAGAAAAATTTAAACTGTCTTTATTTCAGACAACAGGATTTTGTATGAAGAGAATCGTGAGGAATTTAGCAAAAAACAAAAACAACCCTCAAAACCAAAACCAAAAGCCTATTAAGCGTAATAAATGATTGTGAGATTTCAACAAGATCATAAGATTTAAGATCAGTATACAAAAAAATCAACTCTATTTCTATATACCAGCAATAAATAGAAATAAACATTTCAAAATGATGGCAAAAATACATGACATACTTAAGAATACATTTAACATAATATGTGCAAGACATGTACTTTGAAAAATACAAAATACTGCTGAGAAAATTAAAGACCAAAAAATGGAGAGGTGAGCCAGATTCCTGTGTCAGAAGACTGAATATTGCTAAGATCCCAATTCTCCCCATATTCATCTATAGATTCAATGCAATTCCAATCACATATCCAGCAAGACTTTTTTTTTTTTGACAAGCTGAAACTAAAATTGATATGGAAAATGTAAAGGGCCTTCGAAAATTAAAACAACGTTCCAAAAGAATAAAAAAACTGGAGAATTTTCACTATATGATCAAGAGTTCATATAAAGTTATAATAGAAAAAAATGTGGTTTTTGTGTAAGGATGGATAACAGATTCATGGAATGACACAGAGAGTACAGAAACAGATTATACATTTATGGTTAAAATGTTTTTTACAAAGATGTCAATGAAATTTAATACTAAAATAATTTTCCCCAATGGAAGGTGCTAGATAAACTGCATATTCATATATTTTTTTAAACTATACACAAAAATTAACTGGAAAAGGATTACAGACCTAAGGCAGAAGCTAAAAACTCCAGAAAGCAGCTGGAGAGTATCTTTGTGAAGTTGGGGTAGGAAAATATTTATAAACAGAAGACAAAAAGGGAATAAAATTGATAAACAAAACTTACAAAATCCAAAAGATACTGTTACAGAAATGAAAAAGTAAACCACAGGCTGGGATAAAATTTTCACAGTACATACACCTGACAAATAACTTACATAGGAGAATTTTTTTTAAACTATAAATCAACAGTAAAAAGATAATATTCAATAAAAATGGACAAAAGTTTTGCACAGATACTTCATAGAAGAGAATATATAAATTCCCAACAGACATATGAAAACATGGGAAATACATAAGGGAAATGCAAATTAAAACCACAAAAAGATATCATTATACATCCATTAGGATGGCTAAAAGTAAAAATACCAAATGTCAGGAAAAATGTAGGGCAGTGGGATTATTCACACATTGCTGATGGGATAGAAAAATACTACATCAGCACTGGAAAGCTGTTTGGCAATTTCTCATTAAGTTGAATATCTACTTAACCTTTGATCCAGCAATTGCCTCTTAGGTATTAATATACACACACCCCTCCCCTGCCAAGAAGCCATGTATAGGAATGTTCACTGTAACATTATTCCTTAGAGGAAAAATTGGAATCAAGCCAATTTGTCTATTAATAGAAGCAGAGATAAACTGTGGTATATTCACAATGGAATACTATGCAGCAAGAAAAAGGAACAAATAGCAAATGCATGCAATCACATAGATCAATCTAAACAGCATTATATTAAGCAACATTCAGCATCCAGGAATAGGCAAAACTAATCTATGGGGATAAAATCAAAACCATAGTTGTTGTTTTCAGTAGAGAAATTGGGAAGAGAGCTAAGGAAAATTTCAAAGGCAGTGTTTTATATCTTTCTTGGGACACTGATAACATGAGCATATACATTTGTCAAGATCCATTCATCTGTATACTCAAAGTCTATACTTACTGTATGTAATTATACTTCAATAAAATAAAGAAAAACTTCCCCAAACCCCCAAATCTGTATGATACATGTCATCATGGGCATGTATGTTATGACACAATCTATAGCTATGCTTGCATGTGTGCATATGGAGAGACCAATTCATTTGACCATGTGGCAATCTGCTCTTCTGAATCGGATTTGAATGGATTTTTCTTAATGCCTTACAAAAGATACTATTTAGACAAAACAGAAGTCAAACGCCTTATAGGCCAATGACCTCAACATATCATGTAGTTGGATTCGTGAGTTGAAATATAAAAGTGCCTGTGGAGGACCCAAGTCCTAGAAAAGTGATTTAAGTGCCCAAAGGCCTCCTTTTGGGAGCCAAATGCTGTAGGCTGATGGAAAGTAGGCAGTGGAGGATGTGGTTCTCCCTATTGATCTAAAAAACAATCCAGGGGCGCCTGGGTGGCTCAGTTGCTTAAGCGTCTGCCTTTTGCTCGGGTCTTGACCCCGGAGTCCCAGGATGCAGTCCCACATCTGTTGCTTCTCCCTCTGCCCCTCGCCCCACTTGTGCTCGATCTCTCTCTCTCTCTCTCAAATGAATAAATAAAATCTTTAAATAAATAAATAAATAAGTAAAAACAAAAAAAACAATGCAAGTTACAAACCATGGCACATTAGAGCTGTACAAAATCTCAGAGGTCATGTGGGTCAGCCTTCTCATTTTACAGGTAGAGAACTTGACACTCAGGTTAAGTAATTGCTCAAGATCACACAACCAGTTAGTGGTCATCAAAATAACCATACTTCCAACACCATGTGAAGCCATTATAGACAGATGCCTCTCACAACTAAAATTACCCATGATTTTCAAAGTAAAAGCGAGTAGACCACCAGTGCATATACTCCTCAGTAGAATCATTGCCTTTTGAGTTTCCCCCAATCCGTTTAAAGCTTCCTTCGAGAGAGACTCGAACCAGATTTAGGTCAGAAAGAGTGAGTAACTAATGGTATTTGCCTGAGCCCATAAGCTTCTAGGGCTGGCTCATGACTGAGAAAGGGTTTCATTGCAAGGACCCACAATTCAGTTTCTTGCGGCAGCTTTTCCGTAGAGCTTTTAAGATCAGATAGGGGTGTGCAAGACATCGTTGAATTGAACCTGCCTCTGTTCCGTAAGGTGAACACAACCGTTCATTTGCATTTATTTTAAACAGTAATTTTATTGGGCTTTTTAAAACGACGTAAGGATCATTTATATTTTCAAGATGTAAGCAAAATGTTGCACTCCAAACTGTAACTTCATTGTTTTTCCTCCTGTGAAATTTTATAAAACCTAGAGATCATGCTTGCAGCCCAGATTTCCTTTGGAGATAGGATGTGCAGTCTAACTTGCTGTTTATATTTTAATACAAGCTGATTTTCCTCATAGTGAAAGCCCTTGGGGACTTTTGTGTGGGGGAACAGTGGATATTAGGGGTCTGGAGTTATCCAATTTGCTCCTCCTTTGTGAAGGACTTCTCCTGTTACACTTGCATCCAGGCATTTTGGACTAGTACCGAAAGACATTTGCACAATTAGAATTGTGGCTCCTGGGGTCTTCCATTCATTCACCTGAGACTGTGTGAGGGCCGTGTGGTAAGTTCTACAGGCATCAGTCAGTTTGGGAGGCCTTCGGAAGTCTCAGAGTCCGTGGAATGCCCTAGTAAGTGAGGCCCAGGGAACTGCAGAGGCTTCTGATTCTCTTTTCTCCAACTCCTTTGACCTGACTTTCCAGCCCTTCTGACTGAGAAGCATAGGCCAGGTAGCACTCAACAAGGCTGCTGAAAATGCAAACTGAGAACTCCGGGGAGAAATAAAACTATGAATTTATACATGTGGAAAGCACCATTTGGGGAAAATTTCTAAGATGTATTAATTGGGCAACAGCTAGTTAGCTTTTTGGGAAAATGAATCAAACTTGAATGACTTCCATTGTACATTATAATAAATAAGCCTCTCTTTAGCATGCTAATATTAGCCTTTCTTTCTAATTCCTGCGTTTTAATAAAAAATAAATACATTCATATTCGCCTTATTTTTTTTTCTTTCACACCATGCCAAGATTTCTGATGTACTATTAAATTTGGTTTCCAATGTCTGTTTTAATTGCACATGACTGCCATAAATGCCCTGGTGCTAACATGTTAGGAGCCTTTAGTGGCCGTGTCTAACACGAAGCTAGACTCCTCTGTGTGGACTGGATGACACGGGGGACTCCTAAAAGCAGTCATTTGCTTGACTCCACAGCATTGCCGTGACAACGTGAGAGCACCAGGACGCATTTTCAGAGGCACCGGGGAGGCTGTAAGCCAGAACAATGTGTATTGGCAGAAATCCTCAGTAAATATTTATTAAGATCAATGGCTACATACAATGTGCTGATGGTAGCTTTTTGTTCGGTGTTAAAATTAAGATGAATTGTATAATTGATGTATTAGGACCTCCTCTCTGCTTTTTTTTTTTTTTTTTTTTTTAAAGATTTTTTATTTTATTTATTCAACAGAGATAGAGACAGCCAGCGAGAGAGGGAACACAAGCAGGGGGAGTGGGAGAGGAAGAAGCAGGCTCATAGCAGAAGAGCCTGACGTGGGGCTCGATCCCACAACGCCAGGATCACGCCCTGAGCCGAAGGCAGACGCCCAACCGCTGTGCCACCCAGGCGCCCCCTCCTCTCTGCTTTTAAAGCACAAGATAGGTTTTGTTTTTTGTGTTTTTTGTTTTTGTCTTTTGTTTTTGCATACGACTTACACATCTTGTTAGTTACCAGACATTGCATCATAACGCTTACACATTGGTTTAGCCTATGGCCAGTCTGTCGTGGTTTGGTGACAGTGATGTGACCTACAGAAATGTCTTGGATAAGGGCCAGGATCAGATTGTGGTGAGTCATTTAACCTCTACTTAGGTGGCCTGTTTGAAGGCGCTAACAGTTAGTTCATAATCACATTCAACAACACTCAACAAGACCCAGCATTATGAAAAGCAGTACCTTTCAGAGAGGGTTCCTTGGAGGTTGGAGAGGAGAAGAAGGGACCAGAGGACCCACAAGACTAGAATATGTTTATAGAAGACAAGATTCTTGCTGGCCAGGGATAAAAGAGTAATTTTCTTTCCCTCATATATGCTTTCAAAAATTAGGGGTTGCAAGATCTTATCCGGACCTGCATTACCTTAGCTATTCTTGAGTATTATTTTGAGCATTTGGGGATTATTTTCCAGAATGCCCTCTTCCCTTAAACAGGTGTCCTTCAAAGGGAAGAATAAGATTTGGAGTTTTAATTTAGAGCCAGATATAACGAAAATTTAGCTGGAAAGATCTTTTAGGGGTAAGAACATAAACTATTTTGAATAATTCACTGAAAGTAAAGAAAATAATTTTGCTCCCATTTCTGCAACATAAAGGAAGAAAGGATTGATATTGTCATATATTCAATAGTCTTTAACAGGTAAGCCAAAAACTCTTTGGTGAGTGCTACCCCTCCGGCAGAGAATATGATCTGAAGTACTGCATCCGCTCTGCTGCCGTCAAATTGGCAGTGTCAGAAGGGAAATATTGCCCCACTAAACTCTGGTTTAGAGCAGCAATTCTCAGAGTCTAGGTCTGGACTCACCAGTGATCCATTATAAGCCTTGTTCATGCATCATGGACCATTCAAGTTCTAGAATAACTCATCTAAGTTACTCAACTTTTAAATAAATACTATAGACCAACCTAGACATCTCTTTAGAGACTTATCATAAAAATGATTCCAATTTGACCTCTAATTCTGGATGTAGCATCCCAGAGAACATCTGTGGATGCTTTTCTTGGTCGGTGGGTGGGTTGGTTTTGTTTATGAAAGTAGTAGCTCTCTGCCCGATCATATGTGGGAAGCTACTGTTATAGAGTAATATCTGCAATTTAAAGTTAAATGCTTTGAAACCTACTGTCTTTGTCTTTGTCTAAGCTAATAAATCCTTTCAGTTCAACCTGGCCAATTGTTTTGTTTCCTCACATTGAGCTCAGGAATAATAACATAGTGGCTACTGGGTGTTTTTGTTTTTAAGTTTGATCTAACAATTACTGCCTTCTCTTTAAACAAACAGCAACCTCAACTAAATTTTAACATTTCCTTTTTTTTAGCATTTCATCATAAAAGACAAGAATTTCCACAAAGGATTTTTCCAGAAACTTGACAGGACATTTCTGACTCCATCTTTAAGTTTTGGATTAAAATACTGAATGCCACTTGACCATGCACAGAACCATAAGTAACTTGGCTCTGTAAATCTCATCAGATTAGCAATGCCGCTCTGGCAGTCTCTGAAAGATGGCCTGTCTGATCTGTGCTCAGTAATAATCTTTGCTTTTCTTTCACTACTCCTAGAATACTGAAAAAGGTGTATCTTTTGAATGTACTATATGCTTTTCAAAGAGAACAGGTTATAAAGCACTCATTTTAAAAATTTTTTCTTAGGGAAATTCCTTCAATGTTTTTTCTTATTGCACTGACAAACTGATATAAAGTATATATGGGTATTTAGTATATTAAATAATCAATGAGTCTTATAATTCTGTATTAATACTTTATGTGTTGATCTTTTTGTTTCCCCTAGGAAATATTGAACTATAAAATAAAGAAATACCATCAGGAATCAAGGACACTGAAGTTTGGAAGGAATAGTTGGGAAAGGTTATGAGTGCCCTATCATACACAGAACCAAAATTATGTGGTCCTGGTCTTTGAAGAACGCAGTTTCTTTGTCAAATTTGCTATAAACAGAGAAAAAGATGATCAATTGGGCAATCACTTATTATTCAACACTCACACAGCTGTGTCATTTCCTGTTGGCTAAAGGGGGAGAGCTAAGTCTACACGGCGGCAGTAAATCATATTAGCAGTCAGCATTAAGGAGGAAAAACAAGACCAAATTCTGCTACCCAATTGGAGTACCCTTACCGAACACTACACAGCTTGCTGCAATGCCCTCGACAAGGCAATCAGCTATAATTTTAAGAGGAAATAACGATAAAGATTGCCTTCCAAGAGAACAAATTCTCCCCAGATAACAAGTTCAATCTACTGAATTTTATAAACCTTTCCTCCATTCCCCCATCGCCCCCCCCCCAAAAAATCCCATTTTGTTGATGTTACATTAGGCCAGCTGAGTGATTATCTCGCGAAGAGACAACTTCAGAACAGAGTGCACATCTGTCCTTATGTTCATATTGAACCTCATGTGTTTGAAGCTATTGCATACCCACCATCTTAATTAAATTCTCCAAGAGAATGCCCGTGACTCCTAGCCCTATTTTCTGACATGATGTCTACGAAGGCAGCCTGCACGTGTTCCTGTTTCTCTGTCATCCCTCTGCTCCGCTGCTGATGCCCGAGAGAGACCTGTGCTTTCTCCTCACCATGCATTTGCTCCTTCAAACACTTCTGCTGGAGTCTGAAGAGAGGCAGCAACCATGAATAAACAATTAGGAGTCTGCCTTACAGTATTCCCGTGAGCCAAGAGCTCCAGAAATACACTGAACCTGAAAAGGGGGGTGTCTATAGTGCGTTTTTAAAGAAGAATGTTTGGAAGTATAGGGCATGTGATTTTCTAAGCAGCCTTATTTTGCAGCATGAAGGAGGCAGATGGTATCACCCTCTTGTAAGGATGAAACTAAGGGAAATAAATCAGTCCGTTTGCCCAAGGTCCGATGGTGCATTAGTATAACCTGGACCCAAACCCAAATTTCCTGACTTGTAGGCCAGTGCTTACAGAAAGAACACAGAGCTGTTGTTGTTTATCCTTTGTTGTTACCCTGAGATAGCCATTCTCTCTCTGTTAGCCTTCTCTCCAGGCCTGGCACCAACCGTTTTTTCTGTCAGATGAAATGTAGTTTCTGTGGGAGGGGTGGCTTCCCCCTAATAAATAAAGGGTTAACCACAAAGGAAAGAATTCTTAAGCTCAAACCTCTCAGGGCAACTGAATGCTGAACACACATGGTTTATTAGCCAACCCATTCTGAAATGTTTTTTTCTCTCTCTTGAACTTAGGGCTTAAGCAGAGAAAGGATAGAGTAATAAGAAGACAAACAGGCAGAATAAGAAAAAGAAGGACATTAGGTAATGTATGATCCCTAGACTGGGTTTCACATCTTTCAAAGGAATGTTTTTCTTAAGGGAAAAACTTTCATAGCAGTCTAAAAGTTCAGTCTTTTCTAGGACTTTAGAATCATTTAGATCTGAAAATCTCATGGAAGATGAGAACTTACATCAGAGTTTTACAGTTGGTGAAGTGATAGGTGCAGACCTAAACTTGGAACCATTCATTCATTCATTAATTCAAGTAATCATTAAGCCCACCTATGTCTGACTACATATTACCCTTAGAATAAAATCCAGGGCGCCTGGGTGGCTCAGTCAGTTAAGCATCCAGGTTCAGCTCAGGTCATGAGATTGAGGTTGTGAGATCAAGTTCCGCAATGGGCTCTGAGCTTAGCGTGGAGTCTGCTTGAGATTCTCTCCCTCCCCCTCTGCGCCTCTCCCCACCCATGCTCGCTCTCTTGCTCTCTCTCTCAAATAAATAAATAAAATCTTAAAAAAAAAAAGAATAAAATCCAAATTCTATGATCACATCTCCAAGGCCCAATTATTTAGTTCCTGCCTGCTCCCTTCTGCTCTGCTACCCATTTTCTCCCCCCTTCGGGGGCCCCAATCCCTCTGGCCCTCCTTCTGTTCTTCATACCTGCCAAACTCTTTCCCTGCATGGGACCTTTTCACTCTCAGTTCCCTTGCCTTTCAGGGGGACTTCTCTGCTGATTTGCTCTCATTTGCTCAGCATTGAAGACTCAGCCTTCTTAGAGAGGCATTGCCGGGCCCCTAGGTCTAATCCCCACCTACTATAGTTTATCAAGACACCCATTTTTTCTCCATGGAGCTTAGCACATTCATTCTTATTTATGTACTTACTTCCTTATGGTCTCTCTCTGGTCTGGAATATGCACTATCGAGAGGAGCAAACAGGGCTGGCTTATTTACTGTTACAGCTGCAGTTCCTAGAAATGTGCCTGGCATATTGCAGGTCTTAATATCCATTGAACTAAATACTAAATGAATTTTTAAAAATACTGAGTATCTATGAGACACTGAGCGCTACAGATCCAAAGAAGAAAAGGAAAGAATTCTTGCTCTAACGAGACTTAGAGACTGGGAACCTCAGGCAGTTGGTTTTCTACTCTATTACACAGCCATTAAATTTCACTCAGCAACTGGCAGATTCCTGGAGATTCAGGTCACCTGATTTCCAAAAATAGTCACCCACTATGATTTCAGATCATTCATTGGTAAAGTGATTATGCCTCTCATTTTGCCTGGCATAGACCCTGTTTACAACTGCTGTTCTGACATAATCATTAGTAGTACCTTTTTTGGCTCTCGAAAGGGCCCAGTTTATATGACAAATTACATACCTAGTCACTGTCAGCCAAATACTAATAATTCATAATCATTGCTAGTTAGAGTGGCTTAACCACATAGACTACATCAATTCAGTAATGTGGAAGGGCACATCATATCTCTAGAAAAGGGCAACTCTTTAAGTCAAAAATCTGAGGGGAAGAAAGGGCGGATCTATTCTCCCAGTTCCAATTAGTAAGTCCACTAATGAGGCCAGTATTTCCCAAGATATGCTCAGTAATTCTCATAAGTGTAAATAAGAGTTACATGCAAAATATAAAATAGAGCGGAGATTCTTAATTGTGCCAGAAACTACTCTGCAAAGTTCACTTGCACTTCCTCACTCTTACTATTATGATTCCTATTTTACAGATGATGAAGTTGAGGCTCAAAGAGGTTGAAGGACTCGTCCAAGGTCACACAGATATACTTCTTGGTGATCTCCTGCCCCCAACCATTGTGCCCATTGCTTCTCAAATGAAAGAACAAATAATTTGATAAAAGCTTCCTGTGCTTAAGTAGGGCAAGCCAGGTCAAGCTATGTTAAGTAGGCTATTTTTCCTTAGAACTTTTTTTGTGTCTGTAACATGTCAAAGTACTTGGTGCACCTTCAAGGGATGATATGGGCACAGTGTCTCCATCATTCATTGGGACACAGGGCACTTTTTGTGAGGAGGACTGAAGTTCTGCAGAGAAAACTTTGGCCAACGCTACTTTGAGAACTTGATTAGGGCCAGCTATGCCTTTCTCTGTGGGTCAGCCCTGCATGTGTGTAAACACAGACCCACACACTGGGTCTGAGGCAGGGTCTTCCTTTGGGGGGGGACTCCAGTTTTCTCAGCTCTGAAAAGGAGGCAATACCGTCCTTGGATCCATGAGGCTTCATGGTCTTAGCATCCAATACTTACATCTGTGCTTTTAACCCCCCTTAAGTGTCTTTTCATTCCCCATACTGAACGTTCTGGGTTTTCTTTTTTAAAAAATGTTTATTTATTTGAGAGGGAGAGCACAAGTGGGGGAGGGGAAGGGACAGAGGGAGATTGAGAAGCAGACTCCCTGCTGAACAGGGAGCCCAACACCAGGCTTCAGCCCAGGACCCCGGGATCATGACCTAAGCCATAGACAGACGCTTAATTGACTGAGCCACCCAGGCGCCCTGAACGTTCTGGGTTTTCACCTCACCTTCTCATTTACAAGCCTAGAAGTCTCTATAGGGGTGCCTGTAAGATTTTTGGTCAATGTCCTTACTACGGTTTAATAGTTGAAATCTTTCCATCTGAAGCACAGGAGATGAAGATGAGGAAAGAAGGACTTCTGATAGGGCAGAGAGAACAAATGCATGGCCATTTTTGCTCCTCTTTGAGACTTTTGGGGTGGGTGGGTAGGGGGATGGGTGTGAAAATGAGGGGGAGAGGAAGAAGAGAGTTGTACCTGCATTTTCAACTAAGCATATTTGTGTTTTCTGGGTACATCTTTGATTCTAGGTAAGGGGAGGCTACAGATAGAGGAAACCAGGGCAGGAGCAGATACCCTCCTACTCAGTGTCCTCATTGCAACAGGGCCAATGGCTGCCTTGTGAGTTTGGGTTCCTAGTGCAATAGGGCTGAGTTTACAATGGCTTTTGCACTCAGTTACAAGCATCTTCTGCTTTTCTTTTTTCTCTGCTCCCACCTCCTCTACCCACTCCTCAAAACCTTTCTGCCTTCTCCTGAGTGACTGAAACTGACAGGTTTCAGAAGCCAGTGTGTTGCTGTGACCCAGACAAGCCAGTTCCTGCATCTGAAATAGCCTAGCTTAGCTATTGTTCCATGGCCTATATACGTGATACAAACCATTTCTTTCTATAAAAAAAAAAAAAATACGACCACTTAACCCTTCCTAACCCAAGATTTGCTGCCTATGTTTTTTTAACTGTCTTAACTTGGGTGAGAAATATTTTTGCTTTCACAAATGTTCATGAGGCTTATCTGAAGCAGCCCTTATTAAAACGTTTTTAAAGGAATCCTAATAAAAACCAATATGCGGGGCGCCTGGGTGGCACAGTGGTTAAGCGTTTGCCTTCGGCTCAGGGCGTGATCCCGGCGTTGTGGGATCGAGCCCCACATCGGGCTCCTCCGCTATGAGCCTGCTTCTTCCTCTCCCACTCCCCCTGCTTGTGTTCCCTCTCTCGCTGGCTGTCTCTATCTCTGTCAAATAAATAAATAAAATCTTTAAAAAAAAAAAAACCAATATGCACAGACATTCCGTTTCCCACCTCCTCCTGGACTTACAGTCCCATGCATCAGCAAAGCATAGTTGGGGTCTTCAAGTTGTCCCAGACTTAGTCTGGAAATAGATCCCACACGGTCACCCTAGAGGGCGCACTGTTTACATTTTCGGCCAGAAGCGAGACAGCGCTTGCTCCCAGGCTCCATAAAAGGGGAGGAGGCGTATCAGTTTCCTTCTCTCATTGAGAAAGAGGATTGGAAGGCCGGGCCTATAAAGCCGCGCAGAGAGCGTGAAACAAAGCAGTCGGATCGGAATTGGACTTGGGAAGCGCGGTGTGGAGTCAGGCCGAAAACTTCAGTTGGAGGGGGGAGTAACGAGCCTGCTCCTCTAGCCCCTCGTCTGCGCTGCGCTTCAGGAGTTCCCACCAGTTTTGCGTTGTATTTTTATATCTGCTTTTTAGAGAGAGAGAAATATATATTTTTTTTCCTCTTAAGAGAAAATTTCTGTTCCAAGAGAAAATAAGGCAAGATCAATGAAGGAGAGAAGAGCCAGCCAGAAATTATCTAGTAAATCTATCATGGATCCTAATCAGAACGTGAAATGCAAGATAGTAGTAGTGGGAGACAGTCAGTGTGGGAAAACTGCGCTGCTACATGTCTTCGCTAAAGACTGCTTCCCCGAGGTGAGTGTGGTGGCGGACAGGGGCTTGGACGGGGGAGGGGGTCGGTCCGCGGGAATCCCCCCGTCTCGAGTTGGGCTTCTCCTCGCTTTTCCCCCTTCACCCGATTTTCTTTTTCTAAGCAGTCTTTCTTACTACCCCCCGGTGAGACTGCCCGGAAAGGGAAAGTGAGCTGGAAACGTTTAGGGGCCGCGTCTGCCCATTCTCCTGTTAGCCTGTGAAACTTGTTCGGTCATGTGTGTAGAACTCCGGGTTGGGGGGTTTGGATCCTCGCGTCTTATAGAGCTGGGTGGTGCGGCTGGTGGATGAGTCCGGGGTTTCGGAAAGGGTCCGCGGGTCTGGTGTGTGCGATTTTTTTTTTTTTAATTGGGGAGTGAGGAAGCGATTTTCAGGGGTGTTGTACGGGTGTCGTGCATTTTAGATAACCTCTTTGCCCTCTTTCCTTCCTCTGTCCATTTTGTTTGTCCAGAATTACGTCCCTACAGTGTTTGAGAATTATACGGCCAGTTTTGAAATCGACACACAAAGAATAGAGTTGAGCCTGTGGGACACCTCGGGTAAGAGAGTCATCGGACCGCGTGGCGCTTGGGGCGGGTTTCCAGCAGCACCAGGGTGCGTGGCGGGCTCGGGACCCCGCGCGTGGCACGCTCCCAAGCACCCAGCCGCGCGCCACCAGGGCACTCTGCGCCCCTGGGTTAACTTTGACTCTGCCGAGGGATTCCCGCGGTCCCTGCTGGGTGAACATTTTGTCCCTTCTGGGTGGGGGTGGGGGACGACAATGGGTAGGGGGAAATGGGAGTGGGGAGAGAAGGGCGCTGTGTGCCCGCCGGGTGACCCCGCAGTGGAGCCGCTTGTGGCCAGGTGGCCGGGGAGCGGTTGGCCCGGGGGCGGGGGGTCGTTCCCGAGTCGGCTGTGGGGTGCCCAGGTGGCCCGATGTTGGGGGGGGATGCGTGCGCCGCCTCAGAACTACCTGGCTCGTGGCGGGCGCCCTTCCAGTAGCTAACCTGATGACTGTCGGAGAGGCGGGGAGCGCAGCGGGAGTGGTGGGAGGTGGGAGAAAATCCCCGAAGCGACGCAGTTACGTGTGTGTTCAGCGCTTGGGGGGAGAGCAACGTGAGCGCGAGCAGCCGCGACGCTCGCGACGCCTACAGCGAGGAATGCGCTGGTGGCGCGGGCAGCACTCGGCAGAGCGGTCGCCGGCCCTCGTGTCATGCCGCCCGCCGCCCGCGCAGCCTCGGTGCGGATCTGCGGATCCGACACCCCTCTCCGCCCCCAGTGATCACGCCGCAGGCCCCCCCACCCCGGCCCTAGCCGTTCTCTCCTGACTCCCCCATTGCATCACCCTCTGCCAGCCTACAGGGCCGCGGGCAGCACTCTGCGCCTTTGACCTTCCTGTCCAGTTGAATTATTGGCGTCGTGGTGAATTATTTTCAAGGGTCTGGGGTTCAAGGCCGGGTTATCGCCTTCTCTGCGCCCACCCACCTACCTGCGCGGTGGTAGAGAGGACGGGTACCCCGCGGGGGAGGCTCCCAGCACGCGGCTATTAGGGATCTGGGATGGGTCAGGCGCGGTGAGGGCGGGAGGCTCAACCTGGAATCTGGGGCTGGTACCCGTTCCCCCCCCCCACCCTTCCCCGCACACACCCTGCAGTGCTGGGAGGGTCGGGGGGGGGAGGGGAGGAATCCCATTTCCCAGAAGGGTGTCGCCTCTGCAGGAGGAGGAGCCACCGGGAAGGCCGGGTGAAGGCCCTTGCGCTTAGGTCTGGGAGCTTAGCTGGGAGTTGGGCTGCAGCGGGTGAAACGAGCCAAATCCCGGTGAAACTAGCGAGGACGAGCGCGCAAGTGCCAACACGCAGGCGTTGCTGTCAGGGAGGGAGGCCCGCGAGGCGGACCTGCGGCCAGCTGGGAGTGGCCTCGTGGAGGTGCTTCTGGGCTGTGCGAGCTTCCCACAGCCCTTGGTTTTAACCTCTGGAGCCCCCGCGGGGGGACACAGGGAATTAGCTAGCGCAAGGAAGGGACCAGACTGACAGGGTCGCCAGGGCAGTCCCTGCACAAAGGCAAAGGAGAAGGCTCCCACGAGCGCCTCTCCAAGGCCGGTGCCAGATGCTCAGAGTGTTGCAGTGAGAGGCGCTGATTTTGTCCCCCGCCCCGCGGTGGAGAGTCAGGCTCTTCCGCAAGCTTGCCAAGGGCTGCAAAACAAGAACCTCACGGTGTTTGTACCGGGGTGTGCACGCACAGTCTCGCGGGTACAGGGAAGGTGTGGATAGACAGAATTGAAGTGTTTTCTTATTTCAGTAGTTCCTATTATGGGAATTGTTACATAGCCTATTACTTAACGGACTCTAATACCCAGACATATCCTGATATTTATTACGCCTGGCGTGCAGGACAGCTGGTATGGTACCAATAATTCGTGTCAGTGCTTAACTGCCCGCCCCCCGCCCCCGCAGCCTGTTCGAACCTAATTCTTGGTAAGAATTATTTAGTCATGGGATCTGTAATTCTGATCCATTGTTGATTAAAGAAACAAACAAAAAACCGTGTTTAGATCTTGGCTGCTGGTTACCAGTGATTCTGTGATTTCTGTGTGCAAATCCCTACCTCCCAGAGTCTCGTCTCATCATCTGAAAAGAAGATACAGAGCTAGACAATGTGCAGGATCTTTCCCAGTTCTATGCTTCTTGGCCTTTGTACACCAGGCAGGCAAATCCTTTGTTTCCCAGGACCTCTGTGGGCTCCAGCTGTCAGTCCCAGTGGATCTAGCATCCCATGCTGGGGTTTTCACCACCTACACAGAAGCCCCATTCTGAACAGTGCCACCCTTCTTGGTGGATTTAGGAAGGAGACTCACTTGGGTAGGGAGAGGGCATGGCGGGGCTTACAGGAATGCTGGTTATGCCTCCCTTGGGTCCTGCTTCATGAGTCACAGGACCACCAATGGAGATTTTAGATGAGGCGACCAAAGGGCTAAATTGGCTTTTTTTTTAGGAGAGAAGAGGCACATTGTTTTTTCAAAGGCCAGAAAACAAACAAAATGTGGTCAGTTTACAGTTGGAGATTATGCTTCATGTGTGCAGATAAAAGCACTTCAGATATTCTCAAATATGTAATCCATGCCCCCGAGTTTGTAGTCCTGCACCCGTAACATCACGCCTTGTACACGGTAGTCACCGAGTAAAATGTGTTAAATGAACAAATGAATAATCATATAATCATATGCATAGTTTCCAAGGGGATAAGATTCCCCGACATTTATTACCACTGAATTACCTGTGCACAAATAATGGCAACTTTATAAACACTGCCTTTCATCAGATTAATCACCTGAAATGAAGTCTGTAGTGAAATAATCACTGGTATTTTTATTTAATGAAACAAAACCTATGCATGTTTAACTAAAATAATAAAGGTTTGAAAAAAGCGTGATTAAGAAAACACCACACTGCAGAATTATCCGGTAATGCAATCTTAGTTGGAATTTAGATTTATACAAATGGGGGGAAAGACATAAGGGAATTAGAATCCTGTTATGCTGTTGGTGAGGTGAAACGTTAATTAAGCATGGTCACCAAGCACTTGTTAAATTCTAAAAATAGATTGTTTCCACCAAAAATGGTTTATCATCCTTGAGTGAAAAACATCTAGCAAGAGCCATTGCATCAGTGACTAATCATATCAAGTACCGAACATTTTTCTACTTCATCTCAAGGTTTTCATAACAAATTTCTGAACAGGATTATTTTTTGACAAATACTTGACATTTTCTTTGCCCGCTAAGACATTTGTTTGGTTCAGGTTGTGAAAATAATTGCATATGCCTGATGCCTCTTGATATGTTTGTTTTTTCCAACTGCTAATAATTTAACTCTGGAGAGAACATTCAAGCCAAAGTCTCTAAAGTCCTAAATTTCCCCCTTCTAGAACTTTGTGGAAGTTAATGATTAATAAGAAAAATGAGGCTTGCCTAACCTCTCTTAGGTAGAAAGAGAGGGCATAAACGTTGTCCTTTGCGTGGTATTCGCATCCCATCTAGCCTTCTGGCAGAGGGGCAAACATTTAGGAGCCGGAAGTAGTTGTCTTCTGTGGCTTCTGTACTTGGACAGCGTCTCATAAGGGGTCTCCTTTTCCCCCCCAGCAGTCATCCAGTTAGTGCATAGGCAAAAGTGCTACTTTGGGTATAGGAAAGAACATCAAGTGGAATTAGGGTATGTGGGGCCTCTTTGCACCAATTCATTCCCCACTTTTTTAGGGCACAGTACTTAATAGTTCTTTCCACTCTCTCTCTTCCCCTCCTTTCTTTCCACACCCACTATGAACAGGCCCTCCTCTGCTAGGCCTTAGAGATGCGGTGTTAATTTATAGTCTTGCCCCAAGAGTCATATAGCCCTGGTGAGGCAGGGAGTGGGGAGAAGGAAGCTCTCCCTGCCTAGCGTAGCTGATATTCCACCTACGTTGAGCTCATTTTGTCCGGTTCTTGTACCCAAGGGCCTTGTTCCACCTGGTTGCCGTGTATTTGCCTAGTCAGTAGTCCCTAGCTCACGCCTCTTTGGATCCTCCTCAGGTAGGAAACCTTCCTCCTTCCCACCCTCAAGGCACGCACCAATTAAAGCAACCACAAATGGCAATTTGCCACTTGATGTCTTACAGCTTCTTGAAGTTATTCCAGCCGCCCCCTCAGAGTAAACAAAACCTTCTTTTAAATATTGCCACTGTAAATCCTCTAAGAGGAGGATAAAGGTAGTCTTTGGATACAGATCCGTCATCCTCTGGGCTTTAATGAGAAATGCTGCCTTTCCCTTGTTAAGGTGAGCATTTTTATTACTAGTTGCAGAAATGCTCCTAAGGACTGTCAGATTCACTCTGAGTCCCTGCAAAACAGTGGGTAATGGTTTCAACATTTTGAAGTGATAAGTGAGACCAAAGTAGTTCTAATATCTTGGATTTCAGAATATGCCACATTGGCCAAGCACAGAAGCAGTTTGTAGTATGAAGCCAAATGCCTACTAATAATAGAAACTTAGTCACTTAAAGATCACCATATCTTTTCCTAAGTGATTTGATTGCGGTGTAATTTCAGCACACGTGATTTAGGGAGTAATAATCATTCATGCCGGCTTTTAACCAGTGCAAGTTAATGCATGTTTTATTTAAGGCATATTATTAGTTATAAAATACTCAATTCAACTGCTAAAATTCCCCCACAATAACTATGCTATTGCCTCATGAACACTCTTGAATCTTGTCATGATACAAGCTGCTTTTAGTCCATGGGTGCTAAAGTTAGCACTTCGATGTTAATTTTTAACATAATTAACAGAGAATGTAGTATTCTTTAAATCTTACCCTTAAAGGGAAAGGGAAGAAAGAAGACTCTCAATTACCCTTGGTCCGACTTTGGAGGAATCAATGCATATTATATTTGTACCTTACCCATCACATTTGAAGAATCGTCTTCATGACAAGCACTGAACTGAAATGTTTAACAGGGATCGAAGTGTTTCAGCAGTGTTGGGGATTAGTATATGATTAAGCCAGAAAAGCAGCTTCAAAAGAGTTCACTGGTCCCTTTTTTTGTGTGATTTAACATGTAAATTAACATACCAAGGCAAAATCTATAGAAATGATTATAAAACCAGTAAATGTTTTTTAAGGTACTTTGTGTGCCGGAATTCTGCTAGATGCTGTGGGACCAAGGGAGGGGATGGGACAAAGTAGTTCCTGCCCTCAGGGTACTCATGCCCCCCCCTTGGTATCTTAGTCCTTGTTTATAGGACCGTGAGTCCAGAGATTCTAAAGCCAAATTGACCTCACAGCAAGAAGACATAAAGAATAGTTGAAGGCCACAGGGCCAGCCCAGCCCCCTGACTGGTGACTCATTCTCATTGAAACCCACCACAATTCCTTCCTTATCTCTAGAAGTTGACTCAGTTCTTCTGTCTTTAACAGCCCTCCCACTTAAAAAAACATGCCTACATTTAATGACTATCAGTGAAAACAAGTTGAAGAATTCTCACCTAAATTAATCTCGTTAGAGAAAGGAAGAGGGCAAGAATTTACAAAGAAGCCAGAGAAGCAGGAAGACTTGCAATGTGAATATCAAGGGCGAAAAAAGTGCAGAAAACCAATTAGATTTTAAGGTGGTCATGATCCCAAATAGCTTAAGAGTTTCAAAACCAGGCTCAACTCAGTTTTCACCCTGAAACCCTGTAAGAGATGCAGATTAAGGCAAAACTAGAGCGCTCTGAATTTGTATGGTGATTTTCAGTAAGCAATACATAAAACTATACTTGGAGATTTGTCCACCATGCATTAGGAAAAAAAAAAAAAAGGTATGAATTTCCTAAGTGCATATCTACTTCTAGACCTTTTTAAAATCTCATTTTGTCATGTTTTTCCCACCAATCTGGTTTCTTGCTAAATGAGCATTTCAGTGAGATGCCCAGATTTGGTTATTCATCGGTTCCTGCATGTAGATCCGGCACCAAGGACCAGTCGTTTCTCCAATTAGCTCATGGTGCCTGGTGGGCAGTGGCAAATGAAAGCATTGTGCCTTAGCCATTTTCCAACACCCTTTAAACATCTCGGTTACTGTATATTGGCAACTTTACTCAGAGATCCCCTTGACAAAACAAATTTCGTTGGCATGGAATGTAAGCTGCCTCAGAAGTTGAATCAGGTGTTGTGCACGTTGGTTTTGAAAAATGAGCCTGATGACACAGCATGTGGCAAGGTGAAGTCACCATGGGCCTTCCCTGCAAGGAATCAGATGCTTAAGTAGGATATAAAACACAAAATCTTCAATCTATTACAGAATGATAATGTAATTTTGAAAATACCCATCTACGCTTATCCCCAAAGTTCTGTGACCTACCATGGTTCTACTTCCAAGTAAAATATTTTGAGTCTCCTGGGTTTTTTTTTTTTTAAGTATCTCAATAAGATTAGGAGTTTAAAGCGAAAGCTTTATTTAAAGCTCAAAAAATAGCAATCATTTCTGCCTCTTTGACTTTCTCTCCAACTATGTACCTGCATTGCCCCCAGAAATTGAAAATATTGATTGTATTTTTATAGCAACACAGAAATGCCCTCAAATTTTCATAAAATCTGTTCATAATTCCTATTAATCTGAACTTCTAAAGAAACAAAGGAAATGGCCTCCCTGGGAATGTTTGTTGCATTTTTATGGGCATGGCGCTTACAGTGCACACTTCTTGGGAACATAATTCAACAGAGTCTTGTACTAAGCCAGACACAAAAGTTCTGCCCAGGCTTGATTCACATTCTTGAGATTATTGCTGATTCGAAGCTTTCACTCTCAGTAGAGATGGCATGAGGAAATGGAATCTGGTAATAAATTGGCCGCTCATACAGTCTCACGTGTTAGCTGCTGTTCCCTACAGATGTCCTCTTGCTGGCCACTAAAAATACCAAAGGTTAATATATTTTCTCTGCCAAAATTATGCAGTATTCCCCGTTTTATTATTCTTGGTAGGAATTTCTTATGTGGGGACAGGGAAGTGTTTCAAGCTCAAGGAAAGGGAGTTAGTTTCTGAAATACTCAGCTAGAAGGGTTTGCAGCTCTCAAGCTTCTGTAAAGCCTCAGTGTTTGAACTGGTTTTGCAGAAGGTTCCATAAAGCCTCCCTTTGGGCATGAATCTTCTTACATATACATTTAATTATGGACATATATGGTGTGTTCTATCTTCGTGCAAGGATGACTGAAGCAAGCAGCTATGTGTCTGCAGAATTAGTTTCTGGGTGAGGCACTTTGTGACTATTCTTGGGCTGGAAATATTGCTGTCACCCGGAATTAATGATCTTGAAGACAAAGATGGTTAGACCTGAAGTTTCAAAAGCCTTTTAGAACTTTGCTGATGTTTGCCAAGCTTGAGGAACTCTGAGAACCCCAAATGCTCACTGATTCCAGTCTGCCCAGCAAGGCTCTTTGGCTGTGTTGGGCGGGGGACGGACACATTTTGCATAGTGCTGTAGTTGTTTCTTTACAATACAGAGTTTCCTGGAGTTTTCCCTTTGATGCTCTGACAGGTGAATTAGAAAGGACTTTGGAACCAGTGTGCTGTGTGCTTAGAGTTTTCATGGAGTGGAGCAGAAATGCAGCATCTGGGAATTCCCATGCTGAGAAAGAGTGGTATTTGACAAGCGAAGCTCAGTACCTGGGCTATCTGAATGAGGCCCTCGTTCATCCCCAGTTCAGTACTTCCTTCCTTCCAGAATGTGGAACGCCCTTCCTGTGGTCGGGTTCAGTCCTACACTTACCCTGGAAGCTTTTTCATGTGCATCTCTTAAGCCTACAGAAGTTAAATTCTTTGCTGTTTGGCTTCATGGAATGTTTTAAGACTTTTCTGGAGGGAAGTAGGAGTTGGAGGCAGACATTGTCCGTTTCGTTGGCTTACTTTCAGCTCCTTCCTTTGGTGTCACTTCTGCCTGCCCACTTGCTTGTCACTTCCCAGGGGCATTCCTGGAATTCCTCTTCATTCTTCCTGGGCTGGTAACTTATCCCACGCATGCCAGTGATGGCACCCTGCACCCTCCAGCTTTGCTTTTCTTACTTCCTTTGTGCAGTAACACGGGCCTTATGGGAAGAATAGGGAAGAATTCAGAGTGCTTAAACACAGAGTGGACACTGTCGAATTACACTGGATTTTCTTTTTTTTAACTGAAGGCCCTGCTTAGCTGATGAATTGTTATGAGTTTTTCCTGGTAGAACAGTTCTCTAATTCTATAGTGCCTTTTTTTCTTTATTACAAAACAGTAGAGACAGATTTTTCAATCCAAAAAAAGTTTCACCTTAACCCCATCAAAAAATAAAATGAACAAATGGCCTTTTTATTTTTAATGACAAATTACTCTTGTAGTTAGTGGTTAGACAAATTATGCTTATAACTAATAAATGTGGGGATCAGTTTTATTACCACCTTTGGACACTTGTTGATCTAAAAGTGCAGATCATTAGTGAAAGTAATAAGACAGGATCAAAGTGTCATTTCTAATTAGATCTTGTTAAAGCTCTTAACAATTACCTCTCTACCTCACCAAGCAAGGTGGTTTCCTTCTCAGGAACTTTTACACACAAATGTAATTTCATCAAAGTATTAAGCCAAATAAAAACAAAAGCAGAGACAAACCTCCGTAAGAATTCCGGTTCAGTTGCAAATGTTTCCATTTTCAAGTCAGCCCAGTGTCTGCATTTTGCAGCTCTATGGGTATACCTCCTGAGCACAGAAGGCAGCTCACGTGATAGTAGTGAGTCTCCTTCCAGCCTTGAGGACAAAGCCAGATCCTCCCTGTGGCCATAAACTGGGTGGGGGAGAGAAGCCCAGTCCCCAGAGGGAGGGAGAGGTATTCTCTGCAGCCACGTGGTGACCTGAGGGCTGAAACCATTCCTCTAGATTTTACCGGTAATCCCAGTGTTAATTTTTCTATTTTAGCACCTTGGTAACTCCCCAGATGTCTTTCCCCAATTTTGTATTGGGTAAAGAGGGTCTCCATTGTTATGTAGAGTACTCTTAGCTCTGGGATCCATGGTGGGTACTCTTATCCAGTCCTACTTCCTGTCCTGAAAGCACCTGAAGTTGGCCTTTTCTCCGGAGTTCAGGTCTGATTGAGGCTGGAAAGTAGCCACAGTGAGTTAGTTGTGTTTTGTAATGTGAGTGCATTTCCAAGAAGGATCTCTGAGGCCTTGTTGGGGTCCTGAGCACTGGAATTATTGGAGAGCTGTACTTTATGGGTTTGGGGTCATGTCCTATCTTGCCAACGTGGAAGAGCGGAGGGAGTCCTAGTAGTGTACATGTCTGGTATTTGGATTTCCACTCTGCAGTCTGGAATTTTCTGACTGTTTGGCAAGAGACTTGCTAAATGTTTACAGAAGAAGCTGTATCAAAGTTAGACTTCGGATCCAGAAGTGAGAGAGGTTGCAATGGAACTTCACAGAACAAATATAGAAATAACCATAATACCCAGAAACAGTGATAAGCCATCTCATTTCTGAGACCTCTCAAAAATGTTTAAATTAGTGAGCTGTTTGTGAATTATTCTCTTGACCTCAGATTTCTTCAAGTGGCTAAAAAAGCAGTCACAACTTGTCATTTTCAGAGAACGCTTTATTCCAGTATGCCTTAATATTTAAAACGGCTTGATTTTTTTAAAACTCCAAACCCTTGAAGCTTCTTGAAAATGTCTTTCAGTTGTCAGTCTCTGTTACACCAGAGTCCTGATTCCAGATGTGTGTAGGGAGCTCCTGCAGCTCGTGAAAAATTCTGGCTTAGATTTCTTCCTGAAAAGGCCCCAGTGTTCATGGGGTCGCGCCGTGAGTGCTAGGGACCCAGGATATACCGTGAATAGGGGCGATGCACCCTGGCTATAGGAACCCACAGGTCTCCAGAGCAGCCTCCTGAAAAATGTTGTTTTGATACAATCGCAAAGGATTATTTTAAAAACTTCTTCAGTCTTTCTCTCCCGCTGACTTTGACAATGGGGGTTTTGATTTCTCGGGACAACATGTCATGTTTTCCTGCTGGAAATGGGAGGTGATGTCAAAATGAATTGGGTTTCAAAACAACTTTGGTAGCCTTAGATTTTCTCTCTCTCCTCTGGACCCAAATATGTACACATGTGAAACGATTTTCGTGTGATGGCGTGTGAAACAATAGTGTACGGAATACAGAAAATGACTTTCTTAAAGAACAAATAACATTGGCAAGCTGTGTTTCATTTTATAGTCATACCATTTTATAAAAACTGACTTCCTGTAATTGCCCATCATTTGGAATTCTTAAAGGAGTAGAAGAAATTCTCTAAACGATGAGATGGTTCTGGGGTTGTATTAATTGACTGCTGGCTTGAACCTTTCGGGTACCCTGCATTCAACTCGGTCTGAGATCCCTCCCCCTCTGAGATGGAACTGTGCAAAAAAGGGACATCACCCAATGTGGCATTTATTACTTTCTTTGGTTGCAACAGGAAGAGAGTCCATATAGGGTTTGGATGTAAGTCTAAGCAAGCTCGAAGATCAGTGGCTTATTCAAACTTGCAACTTTGCCATAGGGTGGCTCTTGTGTTTGCTTCGGTTCTCTTTGCAGAGCTGGCCCTTTCCTCCCTTGCCCACTCATCCCATCCTAGTGTCAGAGAGATCCTGAGTTCTCGTCTCTTTCCCAAGAAGTAGCTCCATTCACGGTGTTTGCTACCATGCAGCCTGTAACAGCAACAACACAACCATAACCATAGTCGATACTCAGAATCCCCCACTAAATGCCAGTCACTGCCAGGGTTCATTAATCCAGGTGAGCACGTAAGAACTGTTGTCGTCTTCATTTTAGAGTAAAGAATCAGAGACTCACAGTCCTAAATCTACCTAGCCCCCCCGCCCCCGCCTTCGGGGGTGGAGGTGGCCTTGCGCCCAGACCACCTGACTGAATTCTGCTCTGCACGTTGCCTGGTACCGTGGGGGGCTCCAAGCTGTGCACATTTCACCTTAAGGTTCTGGCTCCTCCTCTTGAACTTGAGACACATACCAGTGAGGCTTCCCTTGTCTTCTGGTAGAAATGGAGTATATTACCACTGGGCTTTTGCTGGTTTGCATTCCCCTCTGAGACCTAGAGGAGGTGGGAATGGGGCCATGTGATATTCAAGGGCTCTAACTCAGAAGGGTGGAGTTCATGTATGACGGATACATGAAAGTTGTATCTGAAAATGGGTGTATCTTTGTTTCTTCTCAGGCTCTCCTTACTATGACAACGTCCGGCCCCTCTCCTACCCGGATTCAGACGCTGTGCTGATTTGCTTTGACATCAGTAGGCCAGAGACTCTGGACAGCGTCCTAAAAAAGGCAAGTGCTGGGGAGGGTAGCCCAGTTCAGTCCTGGCCCATGTGTGGGAAACAGACACGGTGGGGGGTGGGGGGCTGGCTGGGGAGCTCCAACACTCTACTTACTACCCTGTACTGTGTATTGTGTAATTAAAACATTGGAAAAAGGGGGCACCTGGGTGGCTCAGTCATTAAGCGTCTGCCTTTGGCTCAGAGCGTGATCCTGGAGTCCTGGGATCAAGCCCCGCATCAGGCTCTTCCGCTGGGAGCCTGCTTCTTCCTCTCCCACTCCCCCTGCTTGTGTTCCCTCTCTCGCTGGCTGTCTCTCTCTCTCTGTCAAATAAATAAATAAAATCTTTAAAAAAAAAAAATTGTAAAAAAAACCAAGCCACTCCCATACCAAAACAGGGTTTCCACACATACATGTCCCAAGTTTTGATGATGAAGAGATTTTCATTTTAAGAAACAAAATACCCTGTAAAGGGCCTCTGTGTTTATCCTTTGGGCGAAAATGGTGCAGCTAAAAATAATTATATTTGATTACTCTCAAGCACGTGTTTTCTTTTTTCCATCTTTCATTTCCCTCGTAGTTTGCGCCTTAGCTCCCAGGTTTACATTTGGCCTCAATAATTGCCATTTTAATAAACTGTGCTTCGGTAATGATGTTATTTATTAGTAATAGAACTATTACAGGAGGAGTGCAGGTGTCTTTCCAGACATTAGACAGAGTGAACTGTGGTCAGAGAGAGATCACAGAGTAATAAAAACAGTAGTTGTAAGCAGGTGGTAGATAACATACCTAGTTTCTGGGGGTGCATGAGGGTCTGTAAGTGCAGGAGGGCACTGAGCAAGTTCAGCTGGAACCAGGGGGACATCAGGAGGAAGGGGGCCTGTTGCAGGTGGGTCACAGGTCCTGGGGAGGCCAGGGGGAGGGGGGAGTGTTCCTGGGCTTCCACCAACCTAGGACTAAGCCTCCTGGTAGTCACAGAAAGGTGTATGTGTGTCCGTGGATCAGCATGTATTAGTCACTAGCTGCTTTCTCAGTCCTGGCCTGAGTGCTGTGAGGTTTCAGAATCAGACCCCGTTGTAGAGCGGCCCCCCTTCCCCATGCTCTGAGGCTTAGGCAGAGGATGTGGTTGAGAGCAAGGTAGTGTTTTCATTATTTTGCGCGTCTTCACTAGTTTGCATGTCCCTATTATATGTGACTGCTTGTCTTACGTGTCACCATGAAATTAGGATTTGAAAGTGATGTATTCCCCCCCACCCCTGTCTCCTTACGAGACATGACAAACACAGTTAGCTCAATGAAATAGGAATTTCTTAGAAGATCAAAGGCTCTTTTTAACTCCGTTCAATTTTCAGTAATGTGTTACCTAACACAAATAATGCTAATGTTTGTCAGATTCAGGCGGGAATACACCTTTCCTGTCTTCAAGGCTTGTAAACAATTGCTAGACATGCAGAGGGAGGCCAAAGTCATTACACAGCTGAAGAACAACATAACATGTCTACTGCTTGTCTGTAGATGAAAGAGATTGCTTATTTACTGGAGTTTTTACTTGATGTAGTATCAGGTTATGCATAATTTATGATGAAAAGCCTTGCTCTTGTTTTATTGTGCTTTTGTCTTCTGAGACCTAATGAATAGTGACTTTGGCCTTAGAGATATTAATGAATGTGTTTTACATTCGTGTGAAGTTTAAGGCTCATGATAACCCGTGCGATGGTTTGTCTTGATTGACTCTTTAAGTCCTTGAATATCAAAGAGTTTAGAGTGACATAAAGCAGGATAGATTTTTTTTTCCCCTCAGTTCATCTTCCAGTTGATACTCCAGTGGCATCTAGCAAATGGTGGATGCTTCTAAATAACTCCGGAGGAGAGAAAGGAAAGGAGGCATTTGGTGGGTAAATTAGGCTCAAGTGGAAAGTATATTGGTTCCTTTGGTCTGCCGCACCTGGAGATGTCCCTGCTAGTCGTGTTTTAAATGACTCCTGCAGGATGTCCCTCTTACGAGAATTACATACATGACTTCGTCACCCTCGCTCCTCTGTGACTTCCACAGCTATGTCTTAATCATCTTTGTAACAACCACAGTTCCTAGTAGAGCAGTTGATGCATATTTGTGCACGTGGGCTGGGAAAGCCAGCCTGGTCCTGATCTCAGCCCTCCAGTGCCCCCAGCCCAGGAGTCAAGAGCTCTCCTAGGGACACTCTGAATCCCTGACTCCCATCCCGATGGTCATCTCAAGCTTGAGGAAATGAAACCGCGAAAAGTCAGCTGTTTGCTCTTCGAGAGGACAATTGGAATTCCCTGCTAGGCATTTCTGGAGGGTCTGATAATTCTCATTAGGTCACGCAACAACTAGCCAAGTTGGACTAAATTGAAACATTAAACAACTTAACGTAATTTAAAACTAACTGAAGGGAGTATCAGCTATAGGACCAGATGCCTTCCTGAGAGCCCAACAGATGGGCCTTTGTAAATGTCAGGGTCGGTGTTGATTCAGTCACTTGAATGGAGGTTCCTTAAGGGCAGGGCATCCTGTTTATTCACATTGTCTCCCGCCCCTGAAATCTCATTAGAAATTTCAGCCCATGGTGGCTGTTCAGTCGTTGATGGGATTCGTGGATGTGTGCCTGTGCTTGCGTTGGCTCTGCCTTATTCTCAGCCTTCCATGCTGGGAAGTTCCAGCTCAACATATCTGAGGGGATAGTCACTTGTTAGAATATATAATTATTCTTAAGGCACTTTTATCTTCCAGAGATACCCCAATAATTAAGAAATTATTGAAGCTACCTTCTGACAACACCCAGCCAGTATCTTCCAGTAGGGACGGATAATGAGTCACAGAGAGGGAGAATAGATAATAATATACATAAGTGTTCCCAAATGGGCCCACTTTAAAAAGTAGTAAAACTTTGGGGCGCCTAGGTGGCTCATTCGGTTAAGCGTCTGCCTTCAGCTCAGGTCATGATTCCGGGGTTCTGGGACCAAGTCCATCCTCAGGCTCCATGCTCAGCAGGGAGCCTGCTTCTCCTCCTCCTTCACCCTCTACCTCTCCCCCTACTCTGCACCTCCCCCCACTCATACTCGCTCTCTCTCAAATAAGATGTTAAAGAAAGTAGAACTTGGGGCTTCTGAGTGGCTCCGTCAGTGAAGCATCTGCCTTCGGCTCAGGTCATGATCCTGGGGTCCTGGGACTAAGTCCCACATTGGGCTCCCCGCTCAGCAGGGAGTCTGCTTCTCCCTCCGCCTGCCTGTCACTCCCCCTGCCTGTGCGCTCGCTTGCTCTCTCTCTCTGACAAATAAATAAATCTTGTAAAACTTAATATCTGAAAGATACTGAAAGATAAATACAAAGTTGCTGCTTCATCTGAAGTGACACTTTCCTTAAAACGTTCTTTTGGGTCCCATTCCCAGTGTCGGCCAGAGGAGGAATTGTTTACCAATATAAAAATGCCTGCATTTTGTTAATTTTTCATCTTTCTTCTCTCTCCCCACCCCCATAGTGGAAAGGTGAAATCCAGGAGTTTTGCCCCAACACCAAAATGCTCTTGGTTGGCTGCAAATCTGACCTTCGGACAGATGTTAGTACATTAGTAGAGCTCTCAAATCACAGACAGACACCAGTGTCCTATGATCAGGTATGTATGTTGTCAGGTGCAAATGTGGCTTTCAAGAAGAATGACGGAAGTAGAAAATCACTCAGAATAAAAGTGGCCGCTTTTCTAAAGGCTCTGCTGGTGGTCAGCACCAGGTTGAAGGCTCTTGAGGAAAATGAAGAAGGAGCGCCCCGTGTGGAGATGGTGACATCTGGAAACACGGAGGAAAGGGCTGGCGGTGTTGTGCCTGTGCCTTCACGGCGAGCATCTCAGCCCCTAGTGACAGCCCGTAGCTCAGATTCTGAAGACTGCAGAGTGATCTGGGGCAGGGTTTGGCTGAGATTTTGATGGTGCTTTGATGCCTGACCCTTCTCAAAAAGCTTTCCAGTATTTTTTTAGCCGTTTACTTTATAAGGATTAATAAGGATATACGTGTATGCATAAATAAGACGAGTTTGGGAAACATCTTTTAAAATGTGAAATGCTCTGTCTTTCAGTAGGGTAATCATGTGATCGTTGATGACCTAGTATGTGAACAGTGGACCATATTCTACCCCTTGTACATCTCTGCAGCTCTCACTGGGGTTAAAGTTAAATAGATCCAAGGGAGAACATGGTCAAATTGGTAATAACTGTGAGAGAGTGAATCTTACATTCAGCAGTACAATAAAGTACTTAAGGACGTTGCCAGCAAAGTAGAGCGCTCCATGAAACCATCTTTTGGAGATATGTCGTTTCTGCAGGCATTTCCCCAAGTATCTAGAAGGGAGGGGGATCGGTTTCAGACGTTCCTTCTCCTAAAACTTAAGCCTGCATTCTGAAGAGAGTTCAAGTTGAATTAGCTAGAATTTTCCTTTGTATTCATCATTTTAAATACTGCGGTCATCTTTGTCTTACATGTCTAATTAATAAAAATCTAGTTACTTAAATAAGTCATTGTGATGCACACATGCTTATTACTGTGTACACCAATCGTCTGGTCCATGTTTAGAAAGTCTGTATTTTGTGTTTCCCAAAGTTCTAGATGCCATAACAGTGTTATTCCTTTCCTCACTTTATTCTGGACATACGTTTCAAAATTGATTCTAGATGCCATACCTTAACCCTGTTTTTTAAACAGCCTATTGACTGGTTTTGAGCACCGTTTACACTCAAAAATCAGACTTCCGCACCTCTGGGAAGTCAAGCACTATCTATTGAGTGATGATAATCAGACATCTTAGGCCTGAGTCTTGACTGCAGATATTTATGAAATCATTTGTTATTAAAATTTGTTATGTAAAACGGGGGGGATTTTTTTTTAAATTTTTTGCAGCAGCACTTGGGAAATACAGTTAAGATACTAGAAATGCTTTGCACTGCACAATTATTTTGCAGTATCGGGAAGACACTGTATAACTTTCCCCCAAGACGTCTTGCTGATTACCATGCATTCTTTTGCTTCTCAGGGCGCAAACATGGCCAAACAGATTGGAGCAGCCACTTACATCGAATGCTCAGCTTTACAGTCAGAAAACAGCGTCAGAGACATTTTTCACGTTGCCACCTTGGCGTGTGTAAACAAGACAAATAAAAACGTTAAGCGCAACAAATCACAGAGGGCCACAAAGCGGATCTCGCACATGGCCAGCAGACCAGAACTCTCTGCGGTTGCTACGGACTTACGAAAGGACAAAGCGAAGAGTTGCACTGTGATGTGAATCTCCGTTCTCTTCAGTGAGGACAAGGAAGTGTCGGTAAAGAACACAAACCACAAAACAGAAAGGTGAACTCTGAACAAAGTGCACAGCCAAAGTCACGCAGTCTGGAGGCTTAGGACGTATTTGAAAAGATGCTCATCTTTTTGGAACCCTGTCCTTAGGTTCGGCATGTAGAACAGGTGGTGACGTGAACACATGGAAGAGTTTGGAAGTGTGACTTGAAAAATATGCCAAAAAAGAGAGATTCATATGGGCTGGAGGTAGATAAGGAGGAATACAGGACCTCCCTCAAGAAGAATCACGCTCTGAATGGTGCTTGCGTTTTGTTTTCTTTGTTACAATCTATTCATGGATCTCTACTTTGATTTGATTTTTAAATGTTTTAATCTCCTTTACAAAGAAAGTATATATTAATATACCGTCCTCCTTGGGGAACTGGCACTGTGACCTTAGCGTTTAGTTTTCTAGAGGATGTGATCTAATTTCCTCCTAGCTCATCATTAAAATGGAAATTGTATCAGGACCCATGGGATATCCAGAGGAAAAGTTGGTGAGGCTTTTTGAAATCTTGCCTTCCTGAAGATAGCTGATCAAGGTGGTTCTGAAGAAAGGCCTTTGGAGCCTTGCAAGATGTGCAGACCAGCACTACAAAGATCAAATAGATGAACTAGAAAAAAGGTGTCCATTTTTATTCAGTCTGATGGTTCTGTTCATCATTGTGATTGTCATTAAAAAGTGGTAAATTGCTCAATGTAATATTTTTGTGCGCTGTTTAGAAAAGAGGGTGTGTGATTTCTTTTGCCATCATTGATGAAAATGCAAAGTCCAATAAGAGGTGTCTTGGTTTGACGTCATAAAATGATCCGAGGGGGGAAAATAACGTAGGTACTGTTTTCGCCTGAAGAGATAATGAAGGGATAGTAGCAGAAAGCACAGTTCGTGAATAAAGCTGTCTGGAATTCAATTACCAGAAGTGCAAAGCGAAAGGCCTATTATTTTGGGATGAAGCTCCGGAGTTGACAGCATCTGATGATCTCTTGGTTTATTTCACTTTCTTTAAAAGAACATCTGTAAGAGAGGGACCCTCTTACCTAAGCTTTAGAGAATCCTTAGAGGAAGAGTCTGTGATGTCAGTCCCGATGCCCTACTAGGGCATTTCCAGAGAGTGATTGCTAAACCTCACCCGGATTCAGCCAAGGCCCGTGTCCAGTACTTGATTGCTGTTGTTACATAAAGTCATCAGCATTTAAAATAGTTTACAGATATTTTTTGACCAGTTCCTTTTAGAGCCTCTTTCAGAGAAGAAACCAGATCTGACCTGTTTATTGTTGGCGCTTGTTGAAAACGAGCTTTCTTTCCAGTGATAAAGCTTCATTTTTGAAGTGTTGAAGCTGTGCTCCCATTAAATTGTGGCAGGAGAGGAGATTAAGGTCCTTACAACACTCAGTTCTTCGTCTTACAAGCACTTTGTTTTGTCTCTGCAAGAAAATACCATTCCAGTCATTTCCCACGAAATACAGACGTTTTATCAACATAATATGCTTTGATTGATGCAGCATTATGCTTTGGGCAGTGTTACAAGATAGCTGGCAAGTGCTTTCTGTATTTAAATATTGTAAAGAGAAAATAAGTTATAACTGTTATAAAGCAGAACTTTCGTTGCATTTTTTTAAATGTTGAAGTCACTTTGTTTGTTTGGTCAATGTTTCCGCAGTATTTATTAAAACATACTTTTTGTTCCTTCAAATAAAAAAGTAACCATGTCTTTGTCTAAATGTGATTTGTCCTTTATTACCTACTTCCTGATTTAGCTGTTTGATTCTGTTCTTTAATAGAGAGGATGAGAGCATCTGGCCTCACGTTTTTCTTGAACCTAGTAGTACACTTTGGGATTTTTTGATTCTCACCACTAGTGAAAGTTTCTTGGGGAAAGAGAAATCTGTATAGATAAGAGGTTTTCGTGGTGATTTCAAATCACAAGAAGAAAATGGAGTATTAGTGGACTGAGAGATTTGATCATAGACAAAAAGATCTATGGTACTGCATAAGATTTAAAAAAGAAAGAATTTTAAAATTGTAGAAAGTACGGAAATTCCTTGAACTCTTTATTAGTGAGACAGTATGATGCAGTCTCAGGCCTGGTTTGCTTTCCTGCCCTTGGTCCCCCACCCCCAGCCTCCATTCCTAACCCAGCCATCCACCTTGGATTGCATGTTCTTGTTTACAGAGGCCAATTGTGTAGCTGACCCAGGACCTAGCTATTAACAATTACAGGGAAGGGGAAAAAAAAAAAAAAAAAAGCCTTGTTTATGGTAGCAGCATCTCTAAATAACACAGGAGGACAATATAAGCTGCTCCAGTGACCTGAAAGATGTAAGCATGGAATAGCTTTGAATCAAGACTGGCCTGGGTCCCCATAAACCCAGTTGGTTCACGGTCTTTAGCTAAAACTCATACATAAATGTCCAAAGAGACTCCACGTAGGACTGCAAAACTCAGCTATTCTTTCTACATAGCTAAGTCATGTCCTATAAAAACTGCATCCTTGTGGCTTTTGAAAAAAAAGGGCCTTTAGCAATCTTTGAGGTATCGTTCCTTGCTTGGAAATAATTCTCAGAAGCACAAACCAAGGGGAAAACCAGAGGAGCTGGCATGAATGAACAAATAAAAAAGCATTGACATAATAGGATAGTCTTATGAAAAAATTTAGAAAGCACGAGGAATTACCAAAAATGTAACTCATTCTTGTCAGTAAGCAGTAAAGGAAATAAAAGTACTTTCCTAATCCTTGGTATTGAGTAACTTCTAGGCTTAATATCTAAATCAGGCTTGCAAGAAACTCGCTTTTCAGCAACGACGGGCACAGAAACGCGCGCACACAGCAGAGGTTCTGCTGACCTTGGCAGTATATTATACGTTGTACAGTAATGTTTCCCTCTAGTGAATTGTTCTTTTCCAGCGGCTTTATTTGTTAAACCAAAAAGAAAAAGTTTGTCTTCAGCCCTGGGCATGTATCCCTGCCTTTTCTCAGTTTTTGCTTCTGCAAACATTTATTCTAAGCATTCTGTGAACATTCCTTTCTATTGATTAATGATCATGATTAATGCCTCCTTAAATACTAGAAGGTGATTTTCAAAGTTTGAGTAAGACTTTAATTGTGTCTCTCTCACTTCTATTAATATTTTCTAGGAATATTTGCTTGGAAGATTCTGGTCTTTTAGAAAATGTGCCTTAAGTACAAATTTAGAAATAACCCAGGGAATTATTTTTTATTAAAAGGAGTAAAAAAAAAAAAGAACCCACCTCATTCCCTTAAGACTCCTGAAACTCTGAAAGCTTCATATCCTCTTTTTTGATGGATTATTTTGACATTAGCATTCTCTCTTAAATCACCCCAATTTTTATTTACGTCATTCTTTCATTGGCCACATATCTTTGGGTACTTACTATGTGTCTAGCATTTTTTAGGCCTGGAAGATAATAACTAAGAAAATCTTTGTCCTGAGAGTTTGCAATCTAGTAGAGGGAGACAGGATGCACAATGTCTGAGTGTGATTTCCACCAACATTAACTGAGCAGAAAATGCTGGGTTGGTGGTAAACATTCTGATATGCAGCCAGGTACACCAATGCAATAGCCACCAATGTTCCACGACATTCCTGGGCTATAATAAGTATGGTGCAAAAGGAATTTCCAAGTGATCCTAGCAGCTGGAGTCTATTCACGGTGATCGGGGAAGAGAGATGGTTACCAGTCATCGTTTTAGCTTTTGTACAATGACTTAGATTTCTGTGACTGTTAGAAGGCCAGGAGGGGAAAATATCCTTCCCATCTGAACCTGAATGATCCCCAAACTGTTCGTTATAAAATGTGCTGGCATTGTTAGAGATTTGTACTTTCTGTCTGTGAGGTCCTCATTTGTTGAACATACCAGAAAAGTGAAAATGAAATAAAGTTTGAAATAAATGAAGAAAGAACGGTTACAAAATGAAATGAACCCTCGGGAGATTACAAAATTAAGTCAGGAGGTATTTATGATAGCACTTTGGGTGAAGACAGAGAACCCATTATTTATCTCATGTTGAAAATAGGAATTTAGGAGGAGTCTAAACAATCTGTTTGAAAGTATTCCCTAACAGTGGATTCCAAAACTTTTTGTCTCTGACCCCCTTGGGAGCACAGGAAACAAATTCTAATGAATCCTTAAACAAAAAATCTCAGGATTGGCAAAACAAACTCACTCTTTGGGATTGTTCGTTTGTTTTCTTTTCAGATTTTCTTTCTTTAGAGGGGAATCCTTAGTGCCTTTCTTCCATGGACAGTGAAATAAAATTTGTAAAAGGCATTCCACAGTGGAAATGAAAACTGGATCAGTATATGGTCAACCCTACCGTCAAAGTCATAGTTACCACTAAAATTGCACAATCTGTGCCAGGCACGGTTCTAAATGGTTTGTATAGTAACTCAGTCCCCATCACAAATATATTCAGTAGGTTAAGTCCCATCAAGTTCCCCTTTTTCAGCTAAGTTACCAGATATTTTCTTCAGGATCCCATGGAACTCAGGCAGGGCAATCTGGCTCTGCAATCCCACGCTCTTCACCATGACACTATCTTGCCATAACAAACACTTCCTGTGGATGGTGTGTGTCCCAGGTGCATGAAAGCTGAACATCATGGCCATGCCTCTATTTGCTGAGCCAGAGTGTGACCCCCATCTCCCAGGTCTGCACCCTTACTAGTCCTTCCCACGACCCCAGCTACTTCCTGACTCCCCTCACACCCCTGTTCCGTATTTCATCTCTGCCTTTACTTCTATGCATGTTTGCCCTGCTTCTTGGGTGGTGAGAGCTTTCTCAGGAGACAATGAAAGCACCTGTCTTAGTCTGCTGAGGCTGCCGTACCTGGGTGGCCTACACCACAGACATTTATTTTTACAGTTCTGGAAAATGGAAGTGCAAGATCAAGGTGCCAGCCCATTGTGTTCCTGGCGAGACCTCTCTTCTTGGATTATAAATGGCCACCTGCCCTCTGCGTGATTACATGGCTTTCTTCAGAGTGGGTGAGAGAGGGGTAGATATCTTCCTCTTCTTAAAAAGCCACCAATCCTATTGGATTAGGACCCCAACATTTATGACCTCCTTTAACCTTAATTATCTCCTAAAAACCTTATCTCCAAATATAGTCACTTTGGGAATTAGGGCTTCAACATACGAATTTTGGGGGACAC
Organism: Ailuropoda melanoleuca; assembly: GCF_002007445.2. NCBI lineage: Eukaryota > Metazoa > Chordata > Mammalia > Carnivora > Ursidae > Ailuropoda > Ailuropoda melanoleuca. The sequence continues at coordinate 121,816,606 of NC_048219.1, read as the reverse complement.
AGTTCAGTCCATAGCAGGACCCATGGATGGTTGACACATAAGGCCTTTCAAAATCCAAGAAAGCCAATTAGAGGGGGCTTTTGTTTTCCCAAGGGTGCACCCTCAGTAAATTGCTGTTTAAGGATGTTGAAGAATAGCTGAAACTTACTTTGTTCACAGGGTGCTGACATAGTTCTAGAGAACAGAGATGGACAGAGAAAACTCAGCTGAAACAATGCAGTGATTTCCCTTTGACCGCTCATCACCGGGGGAATTAACTAACCACAACAGAGCTGAGAGAAGTGATACACGCACCTGTCCTGAGGTTTCCTCTTTTTTAAGTGCCGTTGTGCACTCCTGGAAAAGAAGATTGTCATCCTCCTCTTGTTTGTCTAGTTCCCAACCTTCTCAGGCCTTGCCCTTCATCCACTCGTTGTCCAACTGGGCCATGTGGTCATTTCTAATCATTTGTTCATCTTTCTTCAAACATCTCCTGTGGAAGGAAGGCCAAAGGCAATCAGCCAATATGGCTTTTATGATCTTTTTAACATCAGACAGTCTGAGACGATCTGGACTTTTTTGGTCACTTTGTGCCCAGATTTTCCCCAGTCTGTGAATGTGGACCTCTAGGTCTCCCCCTTCTGAGATAGCAGGACCTCCAGGGTGTCTTGAAATGCTTAGCTTGGCAAGGAAGGGACTATGTTTTATGTACCAGTGTATACTGATCTCTTGCAACAGTAGATGGCAGGTTAGTTAATTAAGTCACAACTTGAACTACCAAATGGAAGGGTGCTCTTTGGGTTGCTCAGGCCTGACCTGACTCATGTCTAACAGTCTGGGTTAAGCAGAGTTCTCAGGATTGTCTCAGCCACTAAGAAGCTTGCTGGGTCTGGAATTACCCTAACGGGAGGACAAGACTACACAGGAAATCTTTGTGTACCTGTGGCCACCTGGAATGTACTCACCCCAGTTTTACTCCAACCCCACATTTGCCCCCTTCTCCACTGCACACATCTCTACTACCAGGAAAATATCACGAATGAGAATGTCACAGAACATTCTCATTTCATTTAGTTAAAACCACAGCTAGTGTATTATAATAATATTGCAATATATAATATTATTACTCGAAAAGCCTACCAATTTTCCAGGCTTTGTACATAAATAGTCTAAAAGTGGGGTATGTGAAAAATTGCTGGGAAGGGGGGGACGCCTTCATTCTTTATGTTCCCCAGAGGCAATTGACCACTGGTTAAAAACTTCGGGTTTCCTTCCACTCCACGTGGTTCCTTCCCTCTTTTCTTACCACTTATTCAGGCTTAGCTATATGAATTCCTTTTCTGCTTTTTTCTTCCCTGCACGTAATATCCGTGAACATGACTCTTCCTACAAAACTATGGCATAAAAAGTAAATAGAGGCAAGCAAACATAATGGAGACTGAAGAATGGCTCCCCATGCATGCCTGCTTCCTAATTCCCATTAACTGCGAATGTTACCCTATGTGGCCAAATGGACTTTGCGTATGTGACCAAGTTAAAGATCTTGAAATGGAGATAGTGTTCTAGATTATTCAGATGGGCCCCAAGTAATCATAAATCCTTATCCGAGGGACACAGGAGAACTGCGAGTCAGACAGTGGCAATGTGATGACAGAGGCTCTGCAGAGGGACAGAGAGAAAGAGAAAGCAAAGCTGCTGACTTTGAATAAGGAGGCAGGGGACCAAGAGCCAAAGGATGTAGTTGGCCTCTAGAAGTTGGAAAGGTCAAGGAAAGGAATTCTCCCCTAGAGCTTCCAGAAGGAATGCCCCCCCCCCGCCCCCGCCCCGAAGAGCTATTTTAGACTTCTGACCTCAGGAACTATACTATCATAAATTTGTGTTGTTTGAAGCTACTGAGTCTGTGGCGATTTGTTAAAGGAGCCATGGGAAGCTAACCCAGGTATGTCAAGCAGAACACTCTTCTTCCTTCACCCTTTACATCGGCTCCTTTCTGTTATGAGGTAATGGACTCTGCTCACGGAGTTACTACCGAACACCCAAGCCACTCCTTTCCCTACATGTCTACCTGCCGCTCCTGGTGAGCGTCAGGGATCTTCCCTCCAAAGTTCCTAGACTACAGTCTCACCCCACCGGCCTGTCATGTGGATGGACAGTCTCAACACACAGTCCTTCTACTATCTCCCGAGCTCTTTTTGCGTCGATAGTATTTATAGCCCTGATCCTGGAAGACAGAGTGTTTGAGGGAAAATAGTCAGTGTTCTGGGATAAAACATCTACAAAAACTTTTATTCCATATTTACCGTGGGCCTTTGGAGGAGTGAAACGCTTAGTTCCACACTTAATAATGTCGATGGAGTTGAAGCAGGACATATATAGATATTTGAAGTATCATGAAGCAGTGAAAAGCTCAGGAGCAAAATGGACAATCAGAGGAAAAGAAGTATTGTGGCCGAGGAAGTTTTAGATGTTAAAGTGTAGACATGTTATAGGAGAAAGGGATACCAGAAGTTATCTATTCAGGAGTTTCTTCACCTTTATTTTTAAAGTTATTTTTCTTCAAAAAACAAAACAAAACAAAACAAAACTTGACAATAAGTATAAACCCTCTTCATTCTCCCCTCAAAATGCATGTATGTATTTATCCATGTAACCATAACATTTTACACACAATTTCAGGAAGTTCCCAGGATTGCTTTCATACCCACCCATAAATCCATGCTCTCTAGGCTAGAAATTCCTCTGTCCAGCTTCTCTATTATGCAAACAGGAGCATAGAGGCCCAGTCACATTCGGGGACTTGCTGGAGTTTGCTAGAAGTAAGGTAATGGCGGAGTGGAAGCCTAGGCCTTGGAATTCCTGAGTTGCTGTTTCCCCAGACCTTGACCAAAGAGCAGCCCACTGCATGAGGAGGCCCAGTCACTGTGCATTTGCCTTTTGATGGGGATAGAATGTGTGGTTTCTTCTAAATCCAGATGTGTCACTGCGGGCAAATGCAACAGAACTTTTCTGAGAGTGAAAAATAATACAACAGAAATTATTGTTTGGGTGATGTGTTCTGCTTTGGGGGACCTAGTCATCTCCACAGCCAGCGAATGCTTTTTGAGTACTTTCTATGGGTCAGACACTGTGTTCTGTGTTGGGCATAGAGAGAGATAAATCAGACCCTGCCCTTGTCCTCATGGATGCCAGTCTAATGGTGAGAAAGACAAGTAAAAATAACACCAGAATTCAGAGCAAGAAGTAACATTGGGAAGGTATAAACAGTTCTCTCCTGTCTCTCTTACTATTATTGTTGTTGATGTATTCTGCTCCTGTCCAATATTCCAAAGACAGATTCTTAGAAGAATTAGAAGACAAAAAAATAAAATCAGATTACAAATTGCAGGCTTTCCCCACTTTGTAACTGTATTGAGAACAAGGACTAGTCCAATTCTGTCAATGAAAAAAAAAAAGTGATCCTTTGTCTTCCTAATGCAAGCTCATACTTTTCCTGGGGTTAAAAGAGAGAAGGCACAGGTGTTCTCGTGATCCCATGTACAGAATCAGGAGGGTTTTACTTTTCGTAATCAATAATAAAAGGAGTAACATGATGTTTCAATAAAGACATAAGCACCATAGCATGAGTGTGTGTTGCTGGAGAAAAGAGGACACTGATCTATACAGTAAGACCAATTAACTTCAAGAGCAAAGTAGCAGTCACAGCTGAGCTGTCCTAAAGAACAGAATTCAGCAATTCAAATTCCAAACCTTAATTCCTTAACGAGGGACAATGTGAGGGACAATGTGAGTGGCGTCTTTTCTTCTCATACCAAGCCATTTTTTAATTTGTGAGACTTTCATTCTGCTTACCCAGGATCCGTTAAACCCACCTTAGGCAGGAGCAAGTCACCCTCTCTGCAGCTTTAGATAAAAGACGGTGGGAAATCCCCTTAATGCTGACTTAATTATAAAGAAACGCGTGTCTGGAGAAAAAGGGACAGATTGCTTCTATTTTTACAGAGTCATCTAGATTTATGGAAATGAACCTTCCAGCTGCATAAGTCTGGGTGTGTTGGCAAAGCGTGGCCCTGAAATGAAGCTGTCAGCCAAGAGGAACCCAACCTCATCGGGTTCATATCATGGCTACTTTTGTCACTCTCTAATGTCCTGAGGGGAGAGAAGAAAATATCTTTCTAGATAGAATGCTGCCAAATTCCTCAGCATCTCTTGACATCACTCAAGAGAAAAATTGGGTTGGATGTGCCCTTCACTAATGACACAAAAAAGGCTGAGGAGTGGTGGAGGAAGGATGAGAGTTTGCGGGAGAACACAGGCAGAACAGCGAATGAGAAGCGTTTCAACAGCGGACCCCAGATCGCTGCATTTTTTTTTTTCCACATTGTTACTCCTTTAAGCGCCGTCCAGGATAAGATGGTGAGAAAATACTTTTGGTGATAATTTCAATCTGGGTTTATTCTAATCAAACTACCCTAGAATGATCAATGGGGTTGTTTCTCATAAAACTGGGATGGGAGACAGTATCATTTCAATTCATATTTATTGTTGTTATTTCTAGTTTAATAGAAAGCAAAGGAAGTCATAAGGAGAAGAGGGGATGGATAAAATACAATGCCTGCTACCTTTCCTTGTGAAAAAACAGAAATTGGCTTGAAACCGACTTCCCACTACCTTTACGGTCATGTTCTGCCATCTTTGCCTGGTTTCTAAGGTACAGCCCCCTCTGTTCCTCGTTCGCCGGCTGAGACTCATCTCTTACCACACGTTCCATCTTCCCAGTCACTGGTTTCCTCCCCTCCTCTGGCCTGCTCCAGCCTTGAAGAGCTTCTTTAAGTTCTTTTAACTCTATAACTCTTATAGTCCATGGGCCACTAGTCCCCCCACATAGGTCATAATCTGACCCCAAAGTGTAGAGGCAATTGCTTATAAGGGAATTATTTATATAATACTACATATAGGATGTAAGCTTTTCTACTGGTCCCAACTAAAAGAATAAAATATTAGTATATGTTCTTCCACATTCCTTAGTTTGCATGAGAACTAGGAAAAAGCTACTGTCATTCTGTTCTCTGTCATATAATGCTATTCCTTCTTCCAGAAATACTCTTCTCTCTTCCCACAGTTGGCCTTGGTTATCTGGCAAACTTGTTCTGGTCCTTCACATCTCAACTCAGGTAACACTGATCTAGATATATTCCCACTGACCTTAGAAGTTGGTTAAATGTTCCTGTTTTCTGGATCTAAGGGGCTTCCCATATCATGGACTGTATCACTGTATGAGGGGACATATTTGCCTTTCTCATCATTACAACCAAACATCTGACCAGTTTTCTGGCACATACTAGGCTCTCAATAAATATGTGTTTATTGAATGAATGGCAAAGTTAATATTCTTCTTTCATTTTCCCTGCCAGTTCTAGCCCACTCCCATAGAAAGGAAGAAAGCAAAGCAGGGCTATGCTCATCTGAAGCCAGGAGACTGAAACTCCTGTGCCAAGAACATGTGCCAAGTAGAGATAGGGAAGGGCGATGGATATCCACAAAAATAGAAGATGAGACATAATGAACATTTAAGAAAATAAGAAAAGGGCCTAGGACATTTTTAATATGACTCCAAGTGAATACATGAGAAAAAGTAAGCACTTATGTTTAAGAAAACAGATTCAGTCTTGGAGTGAAGGGTAACAATATGGAAGAAAGTCTTCAGGAAACCTGGGCCTTACCGTTCACTAAATTTTCAGAGGGACTTAGCCAATGCAAATTGTGACACTAGAGTCAGGCCTCCAAAACAAAAGAGGGATTAGAAGGGTCCAGAGAAGACCTCATTATAAAACAGACTTCAAAAAACTGAGAATATTCTAAATATGAATAATAAATATTCTAAATATGAATATGAATCCAGCAATCCATGTTATTTCAAGATAAGGAAATGAAGTAACAAGAGTTGGTTTTCAAAGGTGGCTCATGGAATTTGGCTTTATCTCTCTGTTGTCATTATTCAACTATGAGAAATTCTGGTCAACATTTTCATTTTTGCTTAGGAAATAAGAAATAGAAGCTAAAAAAAATCTATTAGAATACAATTTGCTCTAAAGAAGAACTTACCAATGAGAAGCACTAAGTATCAGAAAGGACTCAGAAGCAAGCACTGCAGTCTTAGAACAGACCTCCACCTGTCTGGAGGTGAGGTTAATGATGTCTTCCCAAAGCAAGATCCCTTCTGGCCCTAGCATCATGATTAATGGCATCATGAGCCCATCATAGCCACGTACCTCAATGTGGTAGATAAGCGTGGAGACACAGGTTCAAATCTTGACTCTTCCGCTTCTCCATTGCTAGATGTATCTGAGACTCCATGCTCTCTTCTAAGAGACGGAAGGATAAAAGGATAATAATACCTACAACATAGGTTTGCTATGAACATCTTGTTTTTCCTTCCTCCCGCCCTGCCTCCCTTCCCTCTGTCCCTTCCTTCTTTCAGAAATATCTGCCTCCCTCCTTCCCTTCTTCCTTTCTTTCCTTCCTTCTTCTCTTATTTTATTGTGGAAAGAACACTTGACATCAGATCTACCTTCTTAACAAATTTTGAAGGGTAGTATATAGTATTTTGACTATGGTTGCTACAATGTTGTACAGTAGATCTCCAAACCTCACTCATCTACTTCTTTTAGAGCTTAACATGATCCCAGGAAAGCTCTTCTTACCCCACCTAACGGTGTCACTTTCCTAATCAGACAGTCTCATGGCACTGTGTGCCCCTCCTTTTTGGCACTATCACAGCTGTAATCTGATACTTATCTGTGATTCTTTGATTAATGTGTGTCCCTGGTTCCTAGTCTAGAATCTGGAACCTAGTAGGTGCTCAATAAATTTAGATTGATGAATGAATCATTTAAAAAATGAAGACATACCTAAATAAAGATTAAGATTAATGAAAAGATGAAGAGACATAAAATGGCACATCCTTAGCTCAATGCCTTGCCTCTTAGGCGATGCCATACCCTTGGCTAGTAAAATTTCCCATTATTCTCATGGGAAAATATCATCAAGCCTTTTTCAGTTAATTTCTTTGTTTGCTCGCTTCTTCAGAAATGCGTGTAACTTCCATAGCTACCAACAAGCTAATCCAGGAGGTATTTGGGGTTGTTCAGGAGCTGGAAAATTTCATAGTGCAGTTTCTTCTGTGTCTGTTCCCCAACAAGATTTATCTTTGTTTGTCCTCCAATCCCTGCTATAACCCCGCCAACCCTGCAGACAAACATGCCTCAAACAAGTCTATCCGAAACCACAGGGACCACATCCTTAAGTAACAGATAATTACACAGTAGTAGACTTTTTTTCTGGCTCACTTATCTATAATTTTTCATCCTCCCTGCTTTTTTCTCACTGTCTCATGGTTCTGGTTCTTTTAACACAATGTAGCTGCTTGTGTTACTGTGTATCACTCACCATAGTTTTACTCCTCTTGATAATATTCTCAGAGCGTCTTAGCGTGCTGCTGAGGCCAATAAAGATCATGGATTCCTTCTGACAAAGTTAAAGACATTTAAAAAAATTTTTAAAGAAAATGGAACCAGATTCTTGAGAATGTAGTTCTTGAAATCTTTGTAAGCCCTCCACAAATGTGCCCTGTGTTGTGCTGTGATAAAGATCCCTGCATTGTAAGATCTGCGAGTCAGTTCTATCCCAGCATTGAACACAGTATCTAGTGTATAATGATTATCCATAACTATTTGTTAAATAAACAAGAAAAATTATTATACACTGAAAACATGGACCTTCTTCATACTAGGTATATGATAGCAATGAAATATGCTTGGATAGAATTAAAAATGGACCTACTTATGCCCTATATGAATTAAAATCATCAAATTACATTGCAGTATAGTGTAGCATTTTAGAGATGGAAGGGAATTTTGAATCTCCTCATGTTAACCAAAGTAAAGAGTAGCGCGGAAAGGTAAAAAAATACACTTCTCTCAAGAATATAAGCAACGTATATTAAATTATTATTAACATTATTAAAGCCATTACAAAATTAAAGCCTAGAGAGAGTACTGATTGATATCTCCTGATGAGTGAAGACTGAGTCATATTCCCCTTTTCATCCCTCCTTGGCATCTTTCAGACATGTTCACTAAATACTGGTTTCCTGATGGAACAAATAATATACAGGAATTTCCCTGAATTGATTTACCCACTGTTTTCAGTTCTACCTTCTTGATCCTTCCACTTTTATGAGCAGCATGATTTGGCAAAAACCATTAGCTGACATTTCCCCTTTAAGGGAATCTTTCCATATGGCTCGTTATAGTTCCATATGGCTTTGTTATAGCCACATCTTCCATAGTGTTGATGCTTGTGCCCACGTTAACACAAAATACCACTGGAAAAAGTCCTTTTTCTTCTTTCCAGAGGTCCAGATCTCACTACACAGTGAAATTCACTCAGATGTAATGTTTGCCTGAAACTTGGGTTCTTTTCTCTGTATCAAACTGGTAGAACTGTCGCATTTTTGGTGATCTGAGAATTCCTTTGTGTTAACAGCAGATTGTCTATGTAAATCTTCCCTTTACAGAAGAGTTTGAGCAAAACAGCATCTGCTTTAAAAACTCACCTTAGATTAGGTTTTTTACTAAGTGCCATTCAGTTTTGGAAGACCTAGTTATGTGTCTATATAAGGGACTTTAGGTTCGCACACTTTTGAAACTTGATGATAATCAGTTTAAGATTGAAAGGGCCTAAGGACTTTGAAAAAAATAAGTTTTAGGCTCTCACTGGATTGCTGCTTATGTAGTGATTGTGATATAGGTGAACTTTGAAAACGTGACAATCCCAGCCACAGAGCTTGCTCTGGAGGCAGCCGCTCTCAAAATAAATTAATTACATATGTTATCCACGAATGTATTCTTGTTTTAGGAAAGTAAGACAAAGACAACAAAATCCTCTATAACACCAACTCCATAAAACACCCGTCCTTTCTTCCACTCAACCTCACCTTAGCTTTGCTTTTCTCCCCATTTTACCTTGCTCATTCACTGGTCTTAATATCCATATCCTTCACTTTTTATTACTTTTATTTACCCATTAAATTTTGGCACTTGGCAGTGAATCAGGAACCAGATGACAGAACCATTTACTGTTAGTACAAAGGTCCTGTAGAAAATACCCACCCAATTATCCTCTAAGCCTTCTTCATCACCATGCCACCACCACCGTCATCATCAAGGTACAACGACATAACTGCTTCTATAACTTTATCTTCATGCATCCCCTTTAAATCTCCTTTCCAATTTCTTTTCTCTTGAAGAGCTTTTCTCAATTTCCCCATGATACAGAGATTAAACTTAAAATAAAAAAAACAAAACAGGAGAAGAATAATGGAACTAGATTTATGGAAGTTCATTTTCTAAATCTAAATTCTTTTGTGAAACCTTTTAAAATAATATTTGTTTATTCATTTATATATTGCCATATTCCAAGAAGGATTAGGGGTGACTTGTAAGGCATACACAGAACAAAGCAATGAAATAAATACACAAAAAAATGAGGAAAGAAAAATAATTTGAAGACCTGTATTACACAGATGTGCAATTGCTTTAAAATGAACCATGGTTTTGGCTTTGATTGTTGTAGGAAATCAAAGAGGGAAGCCTTCAAATAGTGAAAGACCATAAAGGTCATTTAAAAAAAAATACAGTTTTAATTAAGTGCAGTCCTACTTTCAGTAGAAAGATTTTGGATAAAGACCTCTATAATTGAGAGAAAAGAAAGAAACAGCAACAATTGAAACTTCCATAGACATTTTGTTTTAAGGTACATAAATTCTCCAAAATCCCTTCTCCCTAAAAAAGATCTTTTAAAATGAACAAAATTACACTGAACATATTATTCGCCATCCTTCAGAGAGTGACATTATGTATCTGAAACCGTGTGTCATTTAAGCTACAGTGTCTGTCCTCTAGAATACCTTTGTTTAATTGGGAAGACAGGTGTGTACACAGAATTCCAGCAGAGCAAGGACGTCCTAAGAGAGGGATGTGCAGGATCACTCAGTGTGGCAGATACACGCTGGATTGTAAAAATTGTAGACAGGGGTTCAAATCTTGGCTCACCCACTTTTCCATTGTTAGATCTGAGACTCTAAGATGTGATTATGATAAAACACACGACAACTTTGCTATGAACATATTCACTTCTTCTAAATCTTAACATAGTTAACACCATCCCAGGAAAGCTCTTCCTGATCCATCCAATAGTGTCACTTTTGCTTTCCGCATTAGACGCTCTCAGAGGACCATGTGCCCCTCCTCCTTCGCACTTATCACAGCTGTAACCTTATACTCATGTCTGATTTTCTGATTGATGTGTGTCCCCAGGACCTAGACTGGTACTAGAACCTATTGGAACCTATTGATACTCAACAAATTTAGGTTGATAGATGAATAATTGAAGGAATGAATATAGGCATGAATAAAGGTTAAGAGATAGAACATGATACATACTTAGCTCAATGCATGGCCTCTTGAGTGATGCTATAACCTTGGCTAAGAAAATTCTCCCATTGTTACCGTGGGAAAATGTCATCTCAACAGCTCTTCATCTATGTATCTAGAAATTCACTGGCTAAAAATGTTGAAAAGTGTTATGGCTGTAATTTAAACTAATTATTATTACTCTCCATATCTTATAATACTGAAAACGTTAAGAGATTCATCTTGCTTCCCATTGGTAAGGAACGGAACTTAAACTCTTGGTATTGGGGTTAGATAATCAAATCAGAAAAGCCTTTAGAAGTGCCTGGGTGGCCCAGTTGGTCGGGCCACTGACACTTGATTTTGGCTCAGGTCATGATTTCAGGGTCCTGGGATCAAGCCCTATGTGAAGCCCCGTGTCAGGCCCTGTGCTCAACGGGGGGTCTGCTTGAGGATTGCTCTCCCTTTCCCTCTGCCTGCTCCCCCTGCTCACATGTGCTTTCTCTCTCTCTCTCTTTCTCTCTCTAAAATAAATAAATAAATCTTCAGAGGAAAAAAAAGAAAAGCATTAAAAAAATTATACCTTAAATCATAGTTAGTGTTTACTATTTATTCCGAAATCTCAGTTATGGTAGGGAGGAATGCCTTTTTCTCCTATAACACAGTAGTTTATAAATTGATCTGTTTATTCCCCATGTGTCCAATAAGCAGCCCAAAATAGGAATACCTATCTGATTAGAGCAGTTTTAATTCTGTGATGACAGAGGAAATATCCAAGTGCATAAGACAAAAATCTCTTCATTCTTTGCACTTGTAGATAATTATTTTCTCATATCTGGCCTAACCGTAAACTGAATGAGTACAGGCACTTTGATTTTTTTTACTCCTGGATCCTAACACAGTGCTTGGCACAGTGCATGTACTCAGTAAACATCTGTTTAATGAAAAAATGTAAAAGAAAGATTGAGCAAATGAAAATGGATGTGAGAACTCCACCAATATTCTCTTACATCCTGGGGAGAAAGCTTATCTGACCAATAGAATCTCAGCATTGACCATTTATTTTTGGAAAATCAACACCTTCCATTACTAGTTTGAATTTTGGAAGCTATTAAACTTTGGTTGTTGCCTGGTATCCATGTTATGCACACAAAAGACCACCAGGAACACACCTATAGCAAATAAAATTGGATTGGATTTGTCATTGCAATGAGAGAATCACAGAGAAAGTGTTAGGAATGACTTATTGTAGGATCTGATCTTGTCTCTGGTGATTTGGGGAAGGATTCAAGGAAGAGAATATTCACAGTGGATTGAGTGCTGTGAGCAAATGGGGTTAATTCTATCGTTGAGTAGCTTAATGCATTTTAAGTAGAGAAAAAGGAAGAATAGAGGGACACTGAAGCTGTCATTGGTAAATATGCAACAGTGATTCATATTATCTGGACAGAGGGGTGTTTGGTATGTTGTGACAGGGACAATGTGCATGTTTTGTTACGTTCAGACATTATTACAGAGTAGTCTTGTTTTGCCTTGATCTGTCATGATCCCAGAGTCCCCTCATCTGGTGTTGATGCTCTGTCCAAGACCTAGCCCTGATTGCCAGCCAGCTCCTGGTTGTCAGAGACTGCTTTTCTCTTTCTCACTGCAAAAGTGACATAAAAACAAAAAGCAAGACACAACAAAACCCTGTTACCACCCATTTGATTTAGGTTGAATCATTTCCTTAGTTTCAGCAAAGCCTACTAAGTAAGAAATTAGTCAAAGATGGTTGTTTTCACGGGCAAAGAAGAGGGATACATTTTGAACCAGAAAGGCAGAAAGGAAGATCTCATTAGAGAAAAGTCAGGAAGTTGGGGTGTTTACAGACACATGAAACATGAGGAGAAGGAAAATTGATCATAAATTTTACTTACTTTGTGTTTTCTTTCAGTTGTTGAGACTGAGTTTTAGAAATAAGATTTTATAAAATAATGTCAAAGAGAATGTCAAACTTCTGTTTTTTACTAAATTTACAAAGAAAAGGATTTTTATAAAATTATGGCACATAGAAAGTTAGAATTTGAGATCCATACCTAGAATTTGTCACTTTTATTTAAAAATAACACTTTAGGGGCACCTGGTGGCTCAGTTCATTAAGTGTCTACCTTCGGCTCAGGTCATGATCCCGGGGAGCCCCAGGATGGAGTCCCACATCGGCCTCCCTGCTCAGTGGGGAGCCTGCTTCTCCCCTGCCCCTCACCCTGCTCACTCTCTCTCACTCTCTCTCTCAAATAAAAAAATTAAAATATTTTTAAAAAATAACACTTTAAAGATTATTACATTTTTGAGTGGTTCATATTGTTCTCTCATTAGGTAAAATCAGAGAACAATATGAAAATAGCACCGAAAACAGAACTTCATTCTTAGATGAAAATACTTAAGTTTTTATATATTTAAGTGCATTTCAAATCCTTCTTTATGAAAGATCAATCAAGTAACCCAAAGATTATATCTCTATTCTTTATATATATATATATATGGGTGCTTGGGTGGCTCAGTTGTTAAGCATCTGCCTTCTGCTCAGGGCATGATCCTGGGGTCCTGGGATGGGCCCCGCATCAGGCTCCCTGCTCCACTGGGAGCCTGGTTCTTCCTCTCCCACTCCCCCTGCTTATGTTCCCTCTCTCGCTGGCTGTCCCTCTCTCTCTGTCAAAAAAAAAAAAAAATATATATATATATATATATATATATGTAATCATCCATTATATCCTGTTAGTAAATTTAGCCTTTGTTGGCTAGTTCCCAGGATCTTTTACAGGCTTTCATCTTCAGAAACTCAATTGCTTCCTGTACGGGTAAACTCCGGAATATAAAACCTGCCCCTCGTCTGATTTGAGGCATAACTTGCAGCGTAGCTTCTGCATGCCTTTTTGCTGAAGACATGATTATTCTGCAGCTTCTCACACATGAAAATTCCTGACTCCCCCAACATCCTCATCAAAGCACATATTGCCAGAAAGAGCTCTAAGTCCACAATTAGTTTGATTTTAGGCTCTGAATTTCTTTCATTCGCATGTGTGGTCCTCTCCTTTCCACAATTTAATACAGTATTTCTATTTTCACTTGAGGAGAAATGCACACATGTATCCCCACATTTCGTGTACACTACTGAGGTTGATTCTTTGCAGAGACACAAGAAAAGCACGCCATTAAAAACGAAACATGCTCAGAGAGGTCCCTGAGCTTTCATCTACATAGCCATAATCAAGCAGAGATTTGTTAATTTTCTGGTTAATTAAAACTCCTCGTTTTGGTTCTCCATATTAGATTACATTCAGTAGACAATGGGCAAATCTTGACTTCACTACGTGTGAGGGAGGTCTGTCAAGTTTAGCACATACACGCTATGGCTTCCTAAATTTCTTCTATCATCCATTTGTTTTGGTAGAACACTAAGCATGTCTGGGTTAGAGTGGAGATAATTATCATATAACCCAAATAAACTGCTACTATAGAAACAATTTAGTTCCCTGTTGTTTTTTGGACCTGTATAATTCACATTCGGTCAATTCCCTGGCTCATCTAAATTTTTGACCTTATTAAAATACAACCATACTGATAGTACAAGATATTAGTTTGGTAAAGACTAATTGAAAAGTTCAATAGTTTCTTCTATAGTAATTTTTAATAATTTCAGGTAATTTAAATCATGTCACCTTACAAATCTGTACCTATAGAAAGGACATGAAATTTAAAAGTTGGACTCAAAAAGTCAAAGGCAAACGTGGATGTGGATACCTTGGCAGACAAATTATTATTTACCAAGCTGCTTCATATTTTAATATTGCCCCAATTGCTTCCCATTTTTCATTATGTAATTAATGTCTTTTTGTTGGAACTTCAAATGAGCCAAAACAAGGTTAGAAACTCCAAAATAAAAACATGGATGAAAAATATGGATAGTATTAATAGTTGAAGTTAGAGGCCATTTTTCATCTCTTTTCCTTTTCTTTCAATCATTCCGCATAAGCCTGTGCAAACTGAAGGGGATAAAAGGAGGAAAGAATCTTACTTGTTCAAGTATTTCCAAAGTAAGTATAGTCTTTGCCTTTATAAATTCCACTGGGAGGTGTGGGGCTCATTTGAGCAATATTAAGCATAAGGAGACAGCCAGGTAGGGCTTGAAGCTTGGCTTCAGACTGTCTAGAGATGTGTTTCACCAAAGCATATCTTAGTAGTTTCCCTTCCTCTGATAACACGGTATATATTTCCTACCAGATACTTCTTTTTTCCTCAGGATAAAACATCTCCAAAATTCTAAATTGCAATGTTGATTGTTATAAATTAGGCTTTTCAGCCTCAGGCTAAAAAGGATAGCAAATTACTCCAAAACTCATTTTAATGAAAGCAGTTTTGCCAAGTGTCCAGAGGTGATGGATCAGAATCACAGCTTATCAGTGGTCCGGTGGCTTCCAAGGAGGTCTGAAAATCATTCCCAAACTTCTCACTGCCTTTTTCATAAAGTACTTGGGAAGACAGAGAAGAAACCAAAAACTGCAACATCAGAAACCATAACTGACAACTGACTCACAACTGAGATCTTAGATAATTGACACTAATTATAAAGGAGTCCGATTGAGGGAAAACCTCCGCGGGCTGCAACTCACAGAGATAATGGCAAACAGTTATGTGATATTTACTATATGCCTGGCATTGTTCTAAGACTTTACTTGTTCTCATCATTGTGTCGTCTTCACAACAAACCTATGAGCTCAGTTACTATTATTTTTTCTATTTTTCAGTTGAGAAAAACAGAAGCACAGAGAAGTATAGGGATTCACATAAAACTAGTAAACGGTGGTGTAGACAGTTAAGCCTAGAACATTCTTAGTCATCATAACACACTGCTTCTTGGTATATCAGTTTTGTCTCATGAAAAAGGGAGTCACATGAAAAAAGTAGGCAAACCATTCACAACTGTCCTAATATAGCTTCATTACTTTAACACTTAGACCTGTAAGGGCAAAGAGCTGGACAGCCATCGTGCTCCAATCCCGGGTGCTTTTCCAGGGTGTATCCCCCCTCACTGTCCAGGGTCTTTCTGGACCCAGAATGTAAACACATACAACCCAGGAAATAATTGGAAGAAAGCGGGGAAAGATCTCAGCTGGGTCAAGTAGGACTATAAAGTTTTCACCTCAGTCCCAGGATACTTACAGGAAAAAAAAAAAAAAAAAAAACACCAAAAACTAGATCTTGCAGCAAGATGGGGAAAGCTACTGTAAAAAGAAGGGAATGGTAACAAGAAGATCCAGAAGAAGATCTTGTCTTTGAAAATGGTCTATAGCCTTAGGGAAAAATGTCAGTAAATATTTGGTAACCTAGCAAAATAGCAAGGAAAAACATGTCTCCTACAAAGCAAGAACTGACAATTATTAAGACAAAAAAGATTGAGATAAAAAAGCATCTAAATGAAGTGAAAAAGAAACTGGGTAAGCAAGTAATGCAAGTGTACTGTCCATATCTATATATAGATAGTATATCTATACACACACACACAGTAGAATTAATACCTCAACTGAAGACGTTAAAGAGCCATTACCACAGACAAAACTAAGAAACTTTAACAGAACAAAGAAGAGGACAAAAATACGAGGAAAACTAGAGAGAAAAAAGGTTATATTATAAACAAGAAAACATTCTTGCAGGAAATAAATAGATAATCAAGTAGGATAATTGAGGGTGAATGAAAGAACTATGCAGTGGTATGGCTAGCGCTAAGGGAAACCAATAAAGATTGATGAAACATCTAGGACTAGCAATAATGTAGACAAGTTACCACACCCGGGTCAGAAGAGCTGAGGAAGCAGCAAGTCATGGAACCTAGAGAAAGCAGTAGAAGAAGGTGTGTGGAGGCTGTGGCTGAGGCAGAGCCCAGCCTCGACCCAGCAGGGTTGGAGCTGAAGGAGTAAATACCCAACTTTCTTACCCTCCTATATTCTGAAAACATCTCTCATTGGCCGGAGACAACTGGAAGGCAGAAGGCCAGGAAAAACAGTTATATGGGCACACAGGTCAGGCTCCCAGAGCATAGAACACAGTGGGAAAGGATGGAGAACAGATGTGTGGGACAAATGGAGACTATCCAACCTAGTGAATTACACAGGAGGGGAAGGGCAGAAAACTAGTTTATGTGTAACTGTGCGGCAAAACAAAACAAGAACAAGAACCAAAGAACCCACAAATGGAATAGGAAAAACAATGAAAAATATCCTAGAAGAAAATTTTCCTTAGGAGGCTTCACATTGAAGGAGATCACCATGCTGTAGGCAATATTAATGAAAAAGACTTCCGCCTAAATGCATCTTGGCCAAAGTATAAGGTAAAACCATACAGGGTTCAAGGAAGACATTTTACTTACAAATGAAACAAAAGGTGGTCTCAAGGCATGCATAATAGAATGCTAAAGCAACAACAACAACACTGATAGAAAAAGTTAAATCCTCAAGGTTTTGAAAGGAAATCATTTTAAGTTAAGAATTCCATACTGAGTCAACTTGGTTTTTTATGTGTAAAGAAATCAGAAATGCATACTCAAATATGAGTAGGCACAGAACGTATAGCACTTATATATCTTCTTTGAAAAACATTTCTTAAATATATACTATGAGAAAGAAAATGAGTGGCTGGGAGATTATAAGTAGTGCTGGTTGTCAACATTAAAGCATTCTAAACACACATACAGCTGTAGGTTTAGCTACAAAGCAAAATGCAGATGTCAAAATATTTTCAACGTATCTGAAGGAATTGTAAGATAAAGATTAAAACCATAATAACACTAATATAGATTGTAAATCTAAGAAAACTATTATAGATTCTAAATCTAGGCTTCTATATATAAAGAGGAAAAGAAGCTAGGAAGAATGTACTAAAGTTCTTACCTCCTATATGGAAATATATTCTTCACTCTGACATTAAGAAGTAATAGTAGTAGTAGTAATACCATCACCCTTTATTAAATAGTTACTACATGCCAGGAACTGCTCTGAATAATTTACATGAATTTATTCATTTCAAGCTTAAAATAACTCCATTACATTAATTCCATTATTATATTTATTTTACAGTTGAGAGCACGGAACTCAGATAACTTGCCCAAAGTGAATCAGCTAGTTTTTGAGCTGGTCTTTGTAATCACTATTTTATACATACTGCATACGTTCAACAATAGGAAATTGATTAAATAAATCATGAAATATCTAAAAAATAGAGTACTCCCCCCAATGTTATAAAAGCACATTCGTTGATATGGAATGATATCTATTTTAATTACATGTGAAAATATTTCCCTGTATTACACAGTGGACATCCGTTTTTGCCTTCACAGTACACAAGCGTACCTTGGAGATACTGCGGGTTCAGTTCCAAGCCACTGCAACAGAGTCAAGTGAATTTTTGTTTTCCTAGCATACGAAACTCATGTTTACACTAGACTGTAGTCCATTAGTGGGCAATAGCATGATGTCTAAAAAATATATACATACCTTAGTTTAAAAATAATTTATTGTTAAAAAATACTAACCAGCATCTGAGCTTGTAGATAGTCATAATCCTTTTGCTGGTGGAAGATCTTGGCCTTGATGCTGATGGCTTCTTTTTTTTTTTTTTTTTTTAATTTATTTGACAGAGATAGAGACAGCCAGCTAGACAGGGAACACAAGCAGGGGGAGTGGGAGAGGAAGAAGCAGGCTCATAGCTGAAGAGCCTGATGTGGGGCTCGATCCCAGAACGCTGGGATCACGCCCTGAGCCGAAGGCAGACGCTTAACCGCTGTGCCACCCAGGCGCCCCATGATGCTGATGGCTTCTGACTGATCTGGGTGGTAGTTGCTGAAGGCTGAGGTGACTGTGGCGACTTCTTAAAATAAGACAATGAAGTTTGCTGCACAAATTGACTCTTCCTTTCACAAATGATTTCTCTGTAGCATGTGACCTGTTGATAGCCACTTAGCTATAGCAGAACTTCTTTCAAAATTAGAGTTAATCCTCTCAAATCCTGCCACTACTTTATCAACTAAGTGGTTGTAACATTTTCAATCCTTTGTTGTCATTTTAACAGTCTACAATCTCTTCACGAGGAGTAGATTCCATCTCAGAAACAAAACAAAACAAAACAAAAATAAAAACAAAAATAAACTCTTTGTTTATCCATAAGAAGCACCGTCTCATTTTGTTAAGTTTTTATCATAAGATCACAGCCAGTCAGTCCCATCTTCAGGCTCCACTTCTATTTCTGGTTCTCTTGCTATTTCCCCCACGTCTGCAGTTATTTCCTTCACTGAAGTCTTGAACCCCTCAAAGTCATCCACGAGGGTTAGAATCCACTTCTTCCAAACTCCTATTCATGTTGATATTTTGACCTCTTCCCGTGAATCACAAACATTCTTAACGGCATCCAGAATGGTCAATCCTTTCCAGAAGGTTTTCAATTTACTTTGCCCAGATCCACCAGAGGAATCACTCTCTATGGCAGCTATAGCCTTGCAAAATATATTTCCTGAATAATGATACTTGAAAGTTGAAATTACCCTTTGACCCATGCACTGCAGAATGTAAGTTATGTTAGCAGTCATGAAAACAACATTAATCCTGTACATCTCCATTAGCACTTGTGGGGGACCATTGTCAATGAGCAGTAATATTTTGAGAGGAATCTTTTTTCTGAGCAGTAGATCTCAACAGTGGGCTTAAAATATTCAGTAAACCATATTATAAACATATGTGCTGCCATCCTGGCTTTATTCTTACAATTTTAGAGCACAGGCAAGAGTTAGCATAATTCTTAGGGGCCTAGATTTTCAGAATGGTCAATGAGCACTGGCTTCAACTTCAAGTCAGCAGCTACATTAGCCCCTAACAAGAGTCAGCCTGTTCTTTGAAGCCAGGCACTGACTTCTCCTCTCTAGCTTTGAAAGTCCTAGATGGCATCTTCCCCCAGCATAAGGTTGTTTAATCTATACTGACAACCTGTTGTTTATTGTGGCCCATTCATGGATTATCTTAGCTAGATCTTCTGGATAACTTGCTGCAGCTTTTATATCAACACTTGCTGTTTCACCTTTCACTTTTATGTTATGGAGGCAGCTGCTTTCCTTAAACTCAAGAACCAACCTCCACTAACTTCAAAATTTCTTCTGAAGCTTCCTCACCTTTCTCAACCTTCATAGAACTGAAGAGAGTTGGGGTCTTGCTCTGGATTAGGCTTCAGCTTACCAGAATGTAGTGACTGGTTTGATCTTCTATCCAGACCACTAAAACTTTCCTCATATCAGCAATAGGCTGTCTCCCTTTCTTATCATTAGTGAGTTCACTGGAGTAGCATTTTTAATTTCCTCCAAGAACTTGTCCTTTACAGTCACAACTTGGCTAACTGGCAGAAGAGGTCTAGCTTTCCATCTATTTTGGCTTTCAACATACCTTCCTCACTAAGCTTAATCATCTTTTGCTTTTGATTTAATGGGAAAAATGCACAACTCTTCCTTTAACTTGAACAGTGAAAGGGGCCATTGTGGGGTTATTAATTGGCCAAATTTCAATACTGTTGTGTCTCACGGAATAGGGAGACCGAAAGACAGGGAGAGAGTTGGGGGAACGGCCAGTCAGTGGAGCACTCAGAATACACACATTTATCAATTAAATTCACTGTTTAATATGGGCATGGTTCAAGGGGCCCCCAAACAATTACAATAGTACATCAAAGATCATTGATCACAGATCACCATAACAAATACAATAACGGTGAAAAAATTTTGAAATATTGTGAGAATTACCAAAATGTGACACAGAGACATAAAGTTAGGAAATGCTGTTGGAAAAATGACATCAATGGATTTGCTTGATGGAGGGTTACCACAATCTGTAAAAAACACAGTATCTGCTAAATGGAATAAAGGAAAACTCACCAAAACAAGGTATGCCTGTATACCTCACAGAGTTCTCTAAAGTGTCAGATGATTACACTAGATTAAGCCATGTCTCAATCTATCAACAGTTCAGTATAAGAGCCAATAAATTTCTTCTCTTAAGTCAGACGGCATTAAGTATCCTGTCAGTTATGACTGAAGGAGTCGTAATGATTCATATTTCTTAAGAAATATGAAGAAATTCATATTTCTTAAGAAAAATGAGTTTCCAAACTATATGATACCATTTAAAAAACCAATACATGTATACATATATACATAGTTATGACTAAAGTCAATGGTTGCTATTAATCCTTGTTAATTAGTTAAATTTAGACAGTGGGATGAATGACTTTTAAGTATTGTATTTCTAATGTGTCCTTCAATGAATATGTTTTTATTGTGGATGAAGGAAAAATAAATACTAATTCTTGAAACAACAGTCAAATAACTACCCTTAGATACCACTTCTCTCAAGTTTTTTATGCAACTTATATTTCAGGCAATTTGAGGATTTTTTCTCTCATGAAAGTACAAATATTTGCTGAATGAATGCATGCAGCATTTATGAATAAAGGAATGAGAATCTGAAAGTATCTGGAGGGATGATGCCCTATCTCCTTATAGAGAGGTGGAAGGAGATCCTACAGTTAAGACTAGACTTTATCTGAAGATGCAAGTCTTACCAGTTTTAGCACATGAATGAAGGGTAATTTCTTCAAATTCTATAACATAGAGCCACAGATTATTTTATTAGGAAAAATTATTTAAACCAGTCATTACCAACCAACCACAACTGCCTTAGGAAAAAATGTACTGATGCTTCCATTTAATGTCTAGATTAACCAACCTATGGTCATCTGGCCAACTACATTCATGAGAAAATGAAAGGGATTTTTGTTTTTTTGTTATTAGAAAATATTTATTGTTTCTTTCATGGTACTTTAAAAAGCAAACCTGTTAAAAATAACAATCATAGCACATATGTGCGAAGTGCTTTTTATACATTATTTCAACCCTTTAAATTAGATTCCAGAAGGAGAAACTCAAAGAAGAAAGACTGATGGGGAGGCTCCAAGAAGAGAAATACCTCATATAAAGTTTTTCAGCTAATGTGCTGTGAGCTTGGTATTCGAACTCAAACCCAATTGATTGCCAAGCAGTTTCAAGAACTACACTCTCCTGCCTCCTCTCAGGCCATGTGAGCTTATGCTCGGCATTTAAAAAATGATAGAAGGCACAGTTGTGAGGGAATAAGAAATGAATGAGAAAGTTATTTGACTGATTTTTGCAATTACTTCCCCTAAACTAGGTAGAGTTCAAACTCCCTTGCCATCAGCAGGGTTCACAGGCAGAGAATTGTAGCTCAAGGATTCTCAGCTTTGGTGAGGCAGGTGGCGGTGGTTCTGGGACTGAGACCAGTCCGATTTCCCGCGTTTCACTCTGTCCTCTCCAAGTGACTGCAAGAAATCAGAGGAACCAATAGAGATGCTGGCATAGAATGACGCTGATGTTAGCATGAATACTCGTAATTTTTGTTCTATAAATAGTAAAATGAGAGAATACTGATTTATAATTAGATCTTATATTTCCTATTATATGCTACAAAATGAGAACATAGGGTATTTTCTCTCTCATATCAAGGTAATCTTGTTTCCTCTCATCTTAAATTATGTTTAAATACTACAAGGATATAGTTAAGCTTAGTCTAAGTTAATTTCCTGTAATTGTAGATTGCTTCTAGCATATACAAAATAAATACTTAAAACTATAAGGAAACCAATAAACATCATATTCACACTATACTCTAAAATTGGGGCAAAGTAGTTATTTTAGAATAATGAGAGAGGCATGGTCTTGGACATTTTTATTTACAAAAGGAGGACCAGGAAGAGATGGGTCAGAGCACCATTCTCAACTGTGTGATTTTAGAACGATGCCATAGTTAAAGTTAGGAAGGAGAGCCTGAAATCTAAAGTAATTGCCTGTATTTAACAAACAAACAAACTCAAAAAGTAAGACTATACCAGAGGCTAAAGGGTTAGATGATATTGTTTCCTTGTTTTTGTTGTTTTAGAAGAAGTTTTTGTGCTTCCTTGTAAAGGGATTATTTCGTTTGGATGCTGGGCTGAGGATGTTTTTCTTGCTGAAGAGTCAAATTTCTCTTTCCAGATGGTTTCTCCTCCCTTAACTCAAAAACAAAAACAAAAAAAAAAATTGTCTTTATGGCTATTGATTTTGATGAATGGATACTGTCATAGGAAACCATTCTCTTTTTCTTGGGAAGAACACAGACCCCTGTGATAGGGAAAAAGTTTAGCTTTAAAACCTTCATCTATCATTAACCAATCTGATCGAAAAGGACCATGCCTAGGAGTTCTTTCCATGGTTTGAGAAGATCAAGCCTCCATTGTAGAATCTTAATTTTAAAAACCTTTTGATTTCTTTTCCATTCTGTGGCTAGAATACAATGGCTAGTGAAGAGAAAGCTTATGACTCAAGGCCTAATTTCGATTCAGGAATATAATTAATATTACCAGGGTCAGGCTCTTGCCTGGTGGATGCCCCATGGGCTTCCAATGGCTGAGCAGAGGGGACTAAGCCGGGGGAAATCATCTCTGCAAGCCAGCTGGGTTTCCCCTGTTACCCCTCTCCCCTTGGCTAACCCCACTGCTCCCCGACCCTGCTGGTATCTGCTATCAAGCAGAGCCAGAGGAAATTGATGGAGACAGTGCCAATATCAGTGCCCCTGAGGGTTGCCCCTTTGCCAACATTAGCTGTGAAGAAGCTGGTCTCATTCACTGTTAAAGCTATTGATTTTTTCCCTCCCTCAGGCCAGCCGTGCATTATGCTCCTTCCAGGTTCTGAAGGGCTGTGCCTTTCACCAGGATGTTTCTTTTAGAACATTCATTTACAGAATCAAAGAAGATCTCCCCTGGGTATTCTGTTATCTTGCCAGTCCTGACCTGCAATACAGCTGGAAAATGCAGGCAGCTTTGTAAATAACAAATCTGACCTTCACCACTCAGCACTTCTTGGCGTGCTTCTCGTTCAAAAAGACTCCAAGAAAATCAGGAGATTGTGTTCATTCATTGACTGCTTCTTCTCTGGGTACTTGTGTGTTTAAATCCCCTTCTGGTCCTGTGAAAACGATATTAATGGTTTCTATTTTTCCCTTGGTGGATCTACTTTGTAATTCGTGGTATCTGTCTTCAGTAGTCTATTCATTCGTTCATGTAACCCATATTTGCTTATTCAGGCAATTCACTCATTCACACAATTCATTCATTCATACATTCACTATTTAACTTATCTACTTACCAGCTTCATGTCAGGCTTTGTGCTAGATGATGAAACTTTTGTATGGAACAAAACAGACCTGGACCCCGTCCTCATGATGCTAACAGAGTCGTGAAGCAGATAGTAAATGAAGAAGTATGTTACGTGACATCAGAAAAACCGCAGTGTTTTAAAACATTACAGCAATTTAGATAGGGGTATCTGCAGAAATGACATTGAAGGTGACGCAGCGAGGGGTTGGCGTGCTTGGTCTCCACACGTCTTGCCTGTGAGGACTGACTGGAGGGGTTAACGGGCACCGCACTGCAGCGGGAGATGAATTAGTCGGTTATTGCTGAAATGCAGGGGAGAAATGTTAGCACCTAATGATACAAGAGGGACTTCTGGAAGTAACGGATGAGGTTCTCCTTGTTTCATCAGCATAAAACAATATCAAATATATTTTTTTATTTGAAGCGGTGGCACATTCTTTTATTTCAAAAGAATTGAAGTTTCAGCTTAATCTTTAAAAACAAAATAATACAGAGTAGGTAATAGAGTAAAATATAAATGAAAAAGAGGTAACTTCCCATTCACGCACAAACTCTTTCCTCACCAATCTCCTGTTAGTGACGGTTAGTTAACCTTCCTCACCTATTTCTGTGTGTGTGTGTGTGTGTGTGTGTGCATGTGTTGATATATTCACACATACATTACAGAAAAGGAATTCTCTTTATATTATCAGAAAATTATTTTTTAATTAATATAGATGTCTTTCCATATTAGCATACATAGATAAACCTTATTTTTCATGCTTGAATACTAGTGTTTAAAATGTAAATGAAAGTACAATCGTATTTTAATAACTCCACATTATTTCTATTGCTTTTTTATAGTTTTGGTGTCTTACACTTTGATTTTTTTTAATTCTTCCAAAAATTATTTTTGCATATTATTTGAAGTGAGATTTACTTATTTACAATTTATTTTCCCTCCAAAGCATTCTGTTCTCCCAATGTTATTTACTGAATACTTCATCTTTTCCTTACCACCATTATATACACATTCTCTCAGAGACATTAACGTCCTTTCGGAATCTACTTCCTATTCCACTGTTGTATTTATCTATTATTATGGCTGCACCACACTGTCTTATTGAAGTTGTATAGTGCTTTGACATTTTATAAGCAAAAGAACTCAAGAGTGGGGGTTAAGACTGTAATCACTGGAGCCAGGCCAGATATGGCTCCAAACTCCGGAGCATAGTAATGTATTTGCGCTCAATGCTGTTCATGATCGGTGCGTTCCTACACCAGTGTGGTACAGTCAGTGTTCTGCAGACCAGAGCATGCTTAAAAATTGATCTGGTGTTACTCTCAGTGATAGATGTGTAGTAAGCTATTCTTAAGAAAAAAATATTGGAATTCTTTAAAGACCATTCTTTCAAAAATTATCTACATTCTTATAAATAATTGACTTGGACACAATGGTGACTTTAATAAAGCTGCAAATAAAGATGTCTCACATGACTTGGTGACTGTCCATGTTCACTGTGGAAGAGCGCTCCTGCTCGGCCTCGGGTATAAAAGGCAAATGTCTTGAGTAGTGTTTTATAGTTAGCAGCACAGACTGGGGGCAGCTCTTGAAAATAGGGAGAAGGAGCAGGAACAAAGCATAATTTTTGACTCCTTTAAGAATAATAATACCCACTATAGCTGAAAGTTGCCAGACAGGATAGAGTAAAGAAAGTGGGGTACATCTACAAGCAGTACAGCTGGCCCTGGGGATACTTGCAATCAGTCAGCTGGAAAAACATCACGAGGAAACCTCTTGAGTAAACTGAAAGAAAACATTCCTAAATATTGTGTTGCTGGAAATATGTTAGAAGGCAAAATATGGCAAAACCTGAGGCAATGATTCTGATTCTGCAAGGGAGGTCTGATCGAGGGATTGTCTGTGCAGGCTGGGAGGTGCTGGGGGGTGGGTAGCTGAGGTGTAATTTGAACTGGTATGAGAGGATTCTTGATACCAGATAACCAAAGAGCCGAATCTAGTTACTGTTTTGGGCCAACTTGAACTGAGAAGCCCAAGACAAGGATTTTTCAGAGTAAAGCACTGAAATCACGAGATGGTCGTACTCGTTCAGCAATATACTATTTACCAAGCAAAATCTCCATTTATACTAAAAATAGCAGGCACGCATCAACCTAACACTACACAATGCATTGACACTGAATATCTTTAAATAGTACCTCCGGCCAAGCTAATTTGCACAGTGGACTGCAAAAGAAAGTTTTATAGGCACATCCACAGATGTCCATTGAAACAATGTATGATTTTTCCAAATTCTTTCTCTCTACCTTAGCAGCCAGCATTATGCTCCATAGTGGTTGCAACTTCAATCTGATTTTAGAGGGTGATACAGAGAAGAGCCCCTCAAATCACCAAATCACCTCTCCTTGGTGAACCAGAGCCCGTTAACTCTATAAGCCCATTAATATAGAGTTAACCCATGATTAAAAGATAGCATGAGCACGAAATTAATCTTTGATTTTTAAGCTACTAAGACTTAGAGAGTGTCTGTTACTCCTGCATAAACACTACCCTATCCTGAGTGATACACTTTAAGAAAATCTTCAAAATGCACCTTTAATTCCACAAATAAAGTGATTTCCCATCCATTATTTGGGTGGAAACTATGAAAGCATTATTTACTTAAATGCAGGTGTTAAGTTACTGATAGTCGAGCTGAACAGTTTCACTGAGAATTTATATCAGAAGATCAAGAGTGGAGAATCTGAGGGTCAACTTTTAAGAGGCGTTTCAGGACTCTGGAGTTGTATGGTGATGCTGGGAAGATCAACAAAACGGATGCGTTATGTTCTTGGGAAAGAGAGGCGTCTTTCCTCATTTCCACAGCAATTAGAACTGCTGTGGATCCTGAAGGAGGGACTTTTGGAGCGTCAGTAAAACTGGTGATCTCCTGAAGAGAATTGGCAGTAGGCTGATAAAGAGGCTCCCTTGCACACTTTGGAGAATGATGACATCAGGAGAGGCAACTGTAGACACAGAAGAAAATCACAGCAGTTTGTTACTGGCTGAAGGTAAAGACTAATTCTAGCAGACAACCTCTTTTGTGAGCAAAGACAAGTAACCCTTGGGGAGTCCCAGAAATAGCTGGAGGGTGTAATGGAATTAGGAGTTTGAGTCAATGTCATTTGGACCATACAGTAAAGTTGACCGCATTTATTAGCAGATGAACCATGTAAGTTATGTAACATGATTATTATTTGTAAAGTTTATCATTCTTATTAGTTAGTTGGTTTATAATTATAGTTTTTCATTCAAGAAAAAAAAATCTCATCTTCACAAATGTACCACTAACTCCTTGAAAGCAAGGACGATGTACAGCATACAATGGGCACTTAATAGGTGGTTATTAATATTGATGATGAAGTTGAGGAAGAAGTTTATTTTGAGGAAAAATATCATCATCATTTTGGATAGAATCTAATGTACCTCTAGTAAATCAAGAATCTGAATTTGGGTAGAATTTAATGTATCTCTCACTAATAGGAAAAAATTTAGAGATAATTTTGCCCAATGGCTTCAAAAGGTGCTTGGAAAGCCCCTGCTATAATTTCAATAAGATGTCAGGTGCTTTATATATTTCCATGCAAGCAATCCCACTTTTGTCTGCTGTGAGTGGGTTCTACAGTTGAATTCATTTGAAGAATGAGCCTGCTGCTAATGTAAGATGGACATACACCTGTGACTAGATTTATACAGCTTAACTCCCTTATTTTATATATGTTGAAATAGGTCAAGAGATGTTAAATGGGGTTATCCAAGGACACATAGCTGGTAAGTACAAAAGCCAAGGAATCAGGTCTCCTGCTACCACAGTTACCTCCTATAGTTGTCCTTACTGATTTTTATTCTTTATTTTTTAATATGCATTACTTATTTACTTTGTAGGTCCATTTTACATACTTTTTGCTTTAACCAGACACTTAAACAAACAAACAAACAAACAAAAAAACCACATCTTTCAGAGACAGATGAAGTACAGGACTAAAGAAGAAAGGAGCCTGGTGTGGTTGGAAAAGTCCCCAGTCTTAGAATCTACCTCAGATTTGGAAGTCCCTTGATCTGCCCTTCATACAATGTGTCAGTTCCCTTCACAGGACCTCTGCGGAGGCAAAATCTTGCCTGTGATGGGCGACGGAGAAAACCAACATTCCATCTTGAGCAAGTGAGACTGTTCTCTGCTTTGGTCCTTCACTGAGCTCAATTTAATATCACTTGATGGAGTTTAAACGTTTTTTAAAGTAGTTACTATCATTCACAAATCAAACCCGGCGCTGAATAGAAGCTGCCATCTTTCTACAGGAAATGAGCTCTTCAGTTTTCCACAGTCCTAGCCCCCTCCGCGCCCAAACGTATCGCCTTACCGCTCACGTAATGACGACCTTTCTGAACACGAGGCGTCGAAGACGCGCTCTGTGTGCTACACGGTAAACACACCGTGTTGCTGTGTTTGCCATTGAAAGTCCATGGACTTGAGCACGCGTCCACCCTTGGAAGGGCTTAAATGAGTATCTGAAGTACCTGAAGAATGGCACCTGCCACTTGCAAATTCCGGTTTTGTGGTTTACTAGGAACAAAAGGGAGAAAATGGATCTAGTGAAATATAAAAAGGGGAAGAAGCGCGTGTCCAGTGAGGAGCAGTCTGAATAAAAGAGCTCCACACAAACGGACGCAGAGAGGACGCACCCCACCATGGGAACCATTTCTGGGGTGGGGAGGCAGTGATTCACATTAGCCGAGAGGCGGAGTCGGAGGCAGTGCTGTCCGTTGGAGAACCGAGGACAGTCGCTGTGTGGGCTGGAGGAAGAAGGTCCCCCTCTTGAGCCGCGGCCAGAGAGGGAGTCGGCTCTGTCGGCGGCGGCAGCGTCTCCAAGTACAGATGGACGCCGCCTCTGTGGAGCCAGCTCTCTCACCTTATGGCAGCTCTCTGGATGCAGTCTGGAAACACCATATGGGATATAGCCTTTCCCACATAATCCCATGAAAACTGTTTTACAGTAACGCTTGATGAATATTTCATTTTTCTTCACAGATCCACTTCCAAGGTGTGGAATAGTCCTTTTAATTTTTTTTTCTCTCTCTGCTTTCTTGGACCTTGGTTTAAATGGTCTTCACTTAGCTGTATGAATGCTTCCTTATCAAATTTAAGATGTTTGTGTAGGGTTTAGAATTATTTACCACTTAAAATTATTAACCACAGTGGTAATAAGGAAGATGCTGACCTTTCTTACTACACATCTACAATAGCAATCACTTATACATAAAAAAATTGGTTTGATATACTTTCTTTCCTTTTTTTTTTTTTGCCAGAATTGGTATATTTTTAACAAGTAATGTTGGTTAAATTAATATGGTGTTCTGGTTTCCTGGAAATGTGGCCTCTCTCTGACTCGGCTTAAAGGGATAATCTTCAAAGCTTCTTTCCCATTCTCTCAGTTTGTAAAATATTAAGTATCAGTCTTTAAGTTTATATATTGTTTTAAAATCCAGCTTTGTGGCTATTGCTTTGTCCCTCAATATTAGAGGAATCATTCTATCCTCTCGAGTGAGTGATAGCAGCTGGTTGACAGGAGAGGCCTTGCTGCAGACTGCCCCCTAAAAGGGAGGGGAAACACCATATCTAATTAAAGCAGCAGGGAAGGTTTTTAGCAAGGCAAATTGTAATCCTTTATTTGGAAACTGGCCAGGGCATTAGGGTTAACAGCCTGGCTTGTGAAAAATAATAATAAAAAATATATACCCATCACGGTTTCATGGATCACAGTGTCTGGGATGTCCAGGTTTACATCTCATTTAAAAAGCTTTCTTACATGGAATATCCCAAACACCTGCCGAACAATATGGCAACAGTTTGGCAGCTATGGAAAGACAGTGCTTCAAAACTAGTCGTGTACCTTTATTTGTCCTAGACTTTTTAACAAGAATTCTAACTATAATCTCGGGGGGAAGTCAATTGCACTTTCAAAGTAACACAGCATAAAACAATTAAAAACAAGTTTCTTTTAAATGGACCTTTTCTTACTGGGTCAGAAGTCGCAGGAATCAGTTACAGCTTCACCAGCTTCTAGCTGTGTGACACCCAGTGAGCCACTCAGCTCGTCTCAGGCTCTGTTTCTCTGTTTAAGAAATGAAGGTAGTAATATTCATCTACTATCTTTTTTGAATAATAGTGGGGGGGGGCGCCTGGGTGGCACAGCGGTTAAGCGTCTGCCTTCGGCTCAGGGCGTGATCCCGGCGTTATGGGATCGAGCCCCACATCAGGCTCTTCCGTTGTGAGCCTGCTTCTTCCTCTCCCACTTCCCCTGCTTGTGTTCCCTCTCTCACTGGCTGTCTCTATCTCTGCCGAATAAATAAATAAAATCTTTAAAAAAAAATGAATAATAGTGGGGATCAGATCCAGAGCCATCAAGCTTGCGAACTCATATGACAAACTGAAAGCAACTCTCTAATGCAAACCTAATGTTATTAGGTTATTAGTTTACACAGTTGCCATTTGTATGGTAACGTTGGCAAGCATTGGTTGGAAGGGCTTACCCATGAATTTCTCAAGAACAGGTTTAATCAATCAACCAAAACCTTCGGTTTCGTTCAGTCCATCTGAAAATACTCTGGGCATAGCCTCTAGGTGATTTATTAGTTACATATTGAATTGAATCTATTTCAAAGGGGGAGTCATATGGGACCGTTGGGAACTAAACAGGTTGAGGCAACTGTTTATGGGACTGATCACATAGAATCATAGGTGAAAACTTGGGGAGAGAAAGTCAAAATCATGTACTTAGGAAAAGTGTTTTGAGCTTCAACCAAGGGTTGAGTAAGCAAGTTCAAACTGGAGCCTCCAAAATTCAGGCAAAATTACAAGAATGAAATGTTGGACTCTTATTTCCATGTTTAAAAATGCCTAATATGCTATCATTTCAAGCTGTGTCATAGTTGGCATCAGCCCCATCCCAGAATTACTGTCTTGTTTCTAGGGAGGTACATGCTAGCTACAAGACACTTCTTGAAATAAGAAAGATTCTGAGCTTAGTGGTAAAAACACTGTTTATACCTATACTTACACTCTTTCTGACTACATTAAAACAATAAATAAGAATACCTACCAAATGTAAAAAATATTTACTTGCTGTTCCGAGTCTTTATATTTTAGAATTCTTTAGATATTGAGTTTTAGACATTTGAATTCAAACTTTATAACTGCAAAGATTTTGATCCAAATGCCTATTTGTTATTTAGAAATAACCATCTACGCAATAGTTAGGATAGAAAGAATGTTGGATCTAGTCTAGTGGTATTGTTGTCATTGTTAAATTAATGTGTTGTGTTTGGAGAGAAATTAAAAAAAAACAAAACAAAAAACCCAGAAACTCAAGAGTACCATGTTGGCCAGTTGAATCTAGGTGGTTTCTCAAGACGAGGTGCTTTTCTTTAGTGATTAGGTGGTGACCTATGGCCCCAGGAATCCTTTTCATTCAACCAGAGTCAGAGTCCAGATGTGGGAGCATGGCATGGACATGGGCCAGGGGCACCTGCAAAATACAGTACAGAGTTTTCATGTCTTTCCCCTCACTCCCACTCCCTGGTCTGCAACTGAAGTCTACAACATTGCTTTTTTGATTCTGGATTGTCCTTCACAAGTACACCTGGAAAGCTCTGATCTTCTTTAGGGTCAGTGTCATTGTTTGAGTTTTTCCAGCAAACTCTAGGGCGGAAGGCTCATCTGGAATCAGTGTCATTCATGTGCAAAGTAGAAACTGAACTGAGCACATTATCTTTGAGCTGAAATTGCTCTCTCCAACAGTACCAGCCTCTTTACGGGGTGGCATGCACTTGAAGGTTGGTTATTAGTTCCAAATGCTGCAGAAGCATCTGCTCTCGACTAGCTAGAAATCATGTTTAATAACAAGAAAATCTACTCCAGCCAAATCCCTGTTGGGAGGGCTCTCGCATGAACAAAAGGCCCCCACGTCCCCTGATTTCCATAACAGATGTAGTATCTGATGCGTGACAGCTCAGCGCAGCCCCGCGCCATTATTCTCCTACATATCCATCTGCAAGAAACTGCTTTCATTTTATTAATTGCTCTGGTGGGCTACACGTAATTTTTTGTTGCCCAGAGAGTATTCTGTTTGTGCTTCATGCTACACTGGTCACAATAATAGTTATTTTTCTTAATGTTAAAGGTTATTTGCTTTCTTCCTTTACTTTGCTATGCATCTTCCATACCCAATAAACTATTAATGCCTCCCTGGGGGGTTGACAGTTTCACTTAAGTTGGTGTGGTCTGGTCCTCCCATCCCTGGTGCTGCTTCTTTGTCCTCTCATTGAACATTTTTGGGACAAGCCAGTTATGGGGGAAAGTCATTAGCAGGATCCTAAAGGCAGAATGCAGTTCCTAATGACTTTTAAAAAACCCAGAACCTTAATTTTGACATTTTTGTTAATCAGCAGCCACTTTAAAATCACCTTACACATATGCAACCGCAGATAAAAGTATTTGCTACTTCAGAAAGTCAAATGCTCTTCATTTATAATGAGTCCTGAGTCAATTTTCTTCTTTTGATACAGCTTTAGGTAAATAGTGAGGTCTGCTGCCTGATGCCGGCAGCCGGCCGACTATACCCCAGGCTGGTCATCAGCCCACGTCACTTCGCCACAGGCCACGTCGGAGAAGCTGCCGCACTGATGGAGCGCAGGGAAGGAGGGGGAAACTGATTAAGTGCTTAGAGAGGAAAAGAATAAAGAAAAGATAGACTAAAAAGAAGGGAAGTCGTAAGTATGAAATTGTAATAATGTATAATCTCCACATTTTCCTTTTTTGGTAGAAAATTGGTTGATTTTTTTTGAAATAAAGTTTTAATTTTTTTAAATGAAGCTTAGAATTTAAAACATCATAACTTGAAAGAAATACTGAAGTTGGTACTGAGTCCAAAATAGCACGAGTGCAGCTTCTGCTCACAGGGTTAAAAAACGTATAGCTACAACTATAGCTGACCAAGGGCGAAGCCACCCCAGCAAGCATATATGAAATTGCCAAGGTCAGGCACATTTACATCTAATTTGCATGCTTGTGTTAGCTGGTCCTATAGAACTTGGACGAGGAACAGCAAGAGAACTCAACTGTGCCTATTACCAGAATCTCCTGAATGGACTATCAAAACATCAGAGCAAAACTGAAATATCCCAAATGGTATTTTATAGCATAGAGAAAAAAATGTATGTTTATATTAATCTATTTCTTTAATGGTGCTAAATGCTCTTGCCCACTGACTCTAAAAAATAAAAAGGAAAAAATCAATCAAAACAAAGAGAGCAGCAAAAGCCATAACATATTTACTTATAAGTACCATGTCACTGGAAATTTTTCAAGATCTTTATTTTCTTTCTGGACCTGATACATTCTATAAACCCACATATAAACCCATAGATGAATCTTTTAAAAAAAAAGGAATAATAATAACAATCCTTCTATCCCCCGAGTTACAGGCAAATGCTTTTATATTTATGCATAGGGTTATGTTTTGAAGAACCTGGCTTGAAACAAGTCTGCACAACGGAAATCAGGGAATGTGAAAGCATGCTAAAACTACATACGCTACACTTCACTTCTTGTTGGGGACCTTTCAGAGGATGGCCCCCCACAAGCCAATACCAAGGGAGAACATATTTATTATATTTTGTCAAATATTATTTCATAAAATCAAGCACAATAAATTCATTCTTTACAATAGGCTTTCTTACGTATTGCATTGGATAACCTCAAGAGGAGGAAAGAAATGATTTATAGCTGGTAAGGAGAAGATTGTCAGTGCTCCGCGTTCCATCCCTGACTTCACCCCCGTACATTTCTCAACTCAGCTTCTTAATGAGGAGGGCAATTTATCCCTCAGCCCTGGTCACTATAGCTGGAGTCGCAGCTGGCAACCAGGAGTACTAATCAAAATAGCCCTTTGTGGGATTTTGTGTCTTAAAGTCTATGATGGTTGCATGGGTCTCTATTACTTTCCTTCCCAGTTGGACTTTACCTGCCCCACACAATAGGGCTAATCCTCGGTGAGCATTCTAGTCTGGAAAGAGACATTAGAGAGACTCTCACTCATTCCCTATATTTCACAGATAAGGAAAAAGAGTGTCAGAGCATTCATTACGTAAATTGCTTAAGGACATTGTAAGTCTAGATTGTGTTTCTGGGTTAGAAAAAAAAGCTTATGATAATCTAATTGGCGGGATAATAAATACACCACCATATATATGTAAGCTTTTTAAAAGCATTCAAACACACTCACGTGTAGTCTGTTTAATATTCTTATCACTGCAAACTTTCGAAGAAGCTTGGTAGGCATCATTATCTCAATTGGCCATGACAAAGATAGAGGAAATGTTCTGGGACAGTTAGCAGAAATTCAGGCAAAACGCAAGGGTGAGAAAGAGGTGGAGAGAAATCTACTTAAATGTACTCTGGAAAGAATTGACTTGTTCCTCCCTATGTGCTGGACTCCAGGGCTCTAAAGATGAAAGACATAGTTCACATTCTTCGGGAGCTGGTGGTCTAACAGGGCAGTGGGGTGTGAAAGGCAATACTCAGAGCATAGCTATAGAGGCAGCTTTGGGAGCAGAGGGAATGGAAATATTGCCTGCAAAGAACGTAGCAAGTTGGAGAGAGCAGGACGATTTCTTGCTGGGCCCTGAAGGGTGAGTTGGAGTCTGGGTTCGCCAGCTAGGGAGGGATAAGTTCATTCCCTTAGGGGCATCACATACAGAAGTACACACTGGGGCTCAGGAAGTGAGCTTATGAAGGGTTTTATGGCTGTGTTTCTGACAATGCCTTTTTGCTTTCTGCTCCGCTCTTCAGTGTTGTTTTTCATCCTGGACGTGGCGAGTTACTAAGAAATGCTTGGTAACATGGACATTAGAGGAAGTGTGATGAGAACACAGCAGTGAACAGTGTCAGAGGAAATAGAAGATCTGAAACAGTGCAATAATATAAAGAATGGGGTCATTCGCACCAAGCCCTTGCCAGCAGCAATGGCACAGGTGCCCAATGAGGACGGGTGACCCGCAATCCCAGTAACGTTCCTTAAGCTTGGGTTAGTTTATGCCACGCTCCCAGACTTATCTTTTTTTTTTTTTTTCCTGCCCCTCTAACACAAGGAGTGTCTAAACATGTGGCTACTGATGATCTATGTCTTGTTCCAAAAAGACTTGAATACCAAGTAGCTGGCTTTGGGGCCAGTAGCGGCGCTTTGCTCCAGGAAGGAAAAGAGGTGAATAAAGAGCGAATCGGCAGCCTGCTGAATAGGCTGAAGAAAGAGAATGAGTTTGCAATATTCAGATGCACAGGGAAAACGTTTTCCCCTCACTTTCTAAAGGAATCGGAGCTCCTCCTTACCCACACGCGTACCCTCGCCACTGGAAAATCCTGGCGTGGTACTGCTCTGCCACCTTTCAAAGGCAGAGTAAGACTAGTTCCTTTCTGTCAGGTTCCCCCAAACTCACAAAGATCTTTGGAATGAAAGTGAAAAGTGCGTCTCATTAAGTGGGTATAAGGCAATTCACACAGAGTCAGAGGAAGGAAACTGGGACAGGCATCACATAAATTAATATTATGAAAGGAGGAAATTTCCCTGTTCTACTGTTAAATTAACAGCATTCTGGATTTGCATAGAAAATCCAGTGTTGAAGCCTTTTAAGTTTTAGCAGCACTGTTTTTTCTCTACACCATTGTCTTTCTACTAGAAAAGGAGGCGAGAAAAACCTGAGGAGGCCATTTTGGGGGTGCCTAGAGGTGGGGTGAGCTTGAAAAGGAAACGTAAAAAGGCTTAAGTCCATTCATTTCACCCTTTCATTTTGCTCTAAATGGAAGCACAGCATTAATGCCAGTGCCCAGGCCGGGGGAGCTGGCAGAGGGACTCCGCACTGCGAGGCAGCTGAATCCTTTCATGGTGACAGCTTTTCTCCCAGTGTGTCCTGGTAGGAGTTTGAGTTGACAGACTACAAAGGATGGGGAGGGGAGGGATTCAACAAGCAAGCCAAACAAGCACTACCCTTCACTCCATAACGGCGCCTTGGCTAGTGGACAGAGAGAGCAAGTCTACTCTGGGAAAGTGTCCCGGCCCCCCTGACTCGGGTTATCTTTAGAGAACACAGGAACTCAGGGGTGAGACCCTGGGCATTATCCCCCTGTGGGTCAGCCATTTGGGGGGCTTGGGAAAGGGAGAAACTCCCTGCCCATGGGTCTAGTGGTGGGAAGAAAGTCTTTGTAGGAGCTTGTTAAAGCACCATAAGGATGAAAACTTGTTTCTTAAAACTGTGAGCAGAGGCTATGAAAACTCTTTCCCACCGCCCACACAGTGCCTGGGCACCCAGTGGGTGCTCCAACAAGTCATGCTGAAATAAAATGAGAGAAAGAATAACAGGTGCTAGTATTTGATTATTACCCAATGCCTGAGACCCACCGATCTCATACCTCAACCTGTATGGAGCCCTTGTGTGATTTATTTGGAATCCTCCCTCTTCTGGAAAGAGCTGAGTAGTTAATATTTTGCAAGTAAAGGGAATGGAAACTCATTTTAATTTGTGCTTTTTCTGTTATATGTCTGGAAATATCTGATAATAGTTTGAGTATCAGGCCATTGGGGTATCAACCACAAAATCTTACCATAGATTTTTTTACATTATTTTTGATAAGCACATCTCTGAGTGGGTAGATTCATTAAGCAGAGCCTGTGAAAGTGGTCAGGAAGCGATTCTGACAAAGCCAACAAATGTATTTCTTCTTTGCTTTGCCTCCTGTCAGCATGTGTTTATATGTTATGACAGAGAAAGGACCAGAGCAATTCTGCATTGAATGTTATTACAGCAACACTACCAAATAGAAACACGACTCTGGGTATGGCTAGCGAATAGGTCTGCAGAGAAATGGAAAGGCTCAGTTTATAGACAAATTAACAAACCACTTGATCTGTCTGGACAGAAAGGGACGGTGTGAAACCTGAGTGGTGGAGATAAGGTCCCCCAAACGGAGGGCTCACATATGCTAGTGTCCCAAGCAACTTAAGTATTCCAGACTGTTCTTTTGTGAAATCCCTTCATGGGAGGAATAAATGATGTATGAAATAAAGATGCCCCAGCTCCACAGGGAACAGGGAGAGGACGCTTCGAGCTATAATGTGTGGTTTCTGATGGGTTTTGGCTGTGACCCCCGGGCACAATTTCTATTCAGCTGCGTGGAGCCAAGCAGCCTCCCGCAACTCTGAACACCAGAATCCACACACCCTCTTCTTCCCCTGCCAGAGAAACACTCTCTTGCCCAAGTTTGCTTGCAAATCTCTTTCATCACAGACACTTCACCACCTCAGCATCCCAACAGCCGGCTATAGTGGTGACACCTCGTAATTATAGTTATCCAGCAAGAAGCATTGCAAAATCTGGTGATAAATCACTTGAATTCTGTGAAATTACTGTCACCAGTATATCCAAAGCTTCTGTGTGAGACAGATCTGCAGGTGTGCAGGCCCAGTAGGGCATTCAAACACTTTTTTTTTTTTTTTTTTTACTCTGACTTCTGTAATCCAGGTGGGATTTTGCAATTCTATGATAGGAAATTTATGCCCATTCAGGCAGCACGGAAGTCAGGATCAAAAGGTTAGCATCGTAAACAGCGAAATGTGACGATCTCAAGGGTGGGTTATTGTGAAAAATTATGAGTTCTAAGAAGCTCCAACCATTAGTTACCAGGCACGCTTCTGGAAGATCTCTCCCTAAAGGCACTTGATATATGTTAAGACGTTAAGAATAATATTCGTTTAAGTAATGAAATAATAATTTATCAAGGTAACACTTTGAAACCAAACACACAAACACACAGAAATCTATAGGTAACACAGTTCAAATGCAGGTTACATTTGGAATGTTCACTTGGGGGATCTTCTGCTGTCGTTGTTGCTTCTATCCACCAGTAAAAATGAGTAAGCAATTAGTGCCATGGATCCACCAAGGTACTCTGCAGCCCCCATACCACGGTCTGAATGTTCCCCCAAATTCATGTCAGAGCTTAGACCCTGTGATAGTATTAAGAAGTGGGGCTTGGGAGGTGATCAGGTCATGAGCCATGGAGCCTCATGATTGGAATTTGTGCTTTCATGAAAAAGGCCCAAGAAAGCTCCCTTCTCCTTCTGCCTGGTGAGGTTATTATGGAAAGATCTCTGTCTGTGAGGAAGTGGGCTCCCACTGGGCACGGAGTCAGCCGACACCACGAACTTGGACTTCCAGCCTCCCGAACTGTGAGAAATCTCTGTTTGCTGTTTATAAGCCACACAGTCTCTAGTGTCTTTGTCACGGTGGTCCAAACAGATTAAGACACTGCCGCACCATTACTTCTGCCCTCAGCTGCCATTATTTCTTCTTTTGGGAGCTGCCCCACCTAACGTTACTGACGGTACTTGGTTGACCCAAGCTGATCCTGTGGTAGTGTCCAGTTCTCTTGACCACTGTGTCCCCAACTCCTACTGGGTTATTTAGAGTCTTGCCCTGGATTCTTTAACTTGGAACCATAGAGCATACGAATCAGATTCACTGATGGCAAAGCTTGCGGGATTAAGCTCTGAAGCTCTGAATTTCCTGCCATGTGGAGGAAGCAGACTGCTAGGAGGGAAAATAGCAGCGATCTGCAGAGAAAGGCAGAGGTACAAGACAGACTACTCTCTTTCTTGCTCTGCTCTAGATTAGGCTTGCCAAATTGAGCAAATGAAAATACAGGATAGAGCTCAGTTAAATTTGAGAATCAGACAAACAACTGATACTTTTTTAGTGTAAGCATATTTCATGTAATATTTATTATTTTCTTTCACCACAAACACTTCTCTACCTCACTACCTTGACAGCTGGCTGTGATTCTAATTACACCTCAAAACTCAAACTTAACTGGAATCTTGTGCTTTATCTGGCAACCCAACTACAGATACACTGCCTTCTTGATGTCTGTGGACAATCCGGTGGGATTTAGGGATTATCTCCTACTTTAGGGACTATGACCGAGATCATCTTTCTGCCAGCGTTATTATTGCCCTAGATACCCACCTGGCTAACTGCTTGGTCCCCTTCAAGTATTTGCTCAAGTTTCAATGTTTTCTTCTCAATGAGGGGTATAACGTCCTAAATTTCCTAGTGACCAACTCCTCATGACCCTTACCCTGTTTTAAGTTTTCTTTTCCCATTATATATCACTGAAACATACTCTGTACCTCCATTATTTATTTTTTGTCTCCCTCTGCTAGAACGCAAGCTCCGTGGTGGCAGGGGTCTGGCTTACAGGTGTTATGCCAACAACTGTTGAATGAATGGCAGATAATTCACTTCCTTTCTGAGACCTATTTATATTATTTAAATTATTTGAGTTTATAACTTCCATTTTGCCTAAACTTGTTCACCTTCCGGATTTCTTGTGCCACCGAAAGACTCCGGGCTTCTATGAAGCCTTTCCAGGCATTGAGGAGCCAGCACTTCCCCTCTCAGGCTCCTCGTTCATCCACTCACTCATTGCATCAGTGTCCCTGCATTCTAAACACAATGCTAGGCATTGGAGACAGGTAGAAGAATTGGACCCAGACCTTGCTCTAAAGCATTCACAATATATAAGAGGACCTTGGGCAAATTACTTATGATCTATGGGCTTCAGTTTCCCCATCCATAAACTCGAGGTAGGAATGGCGCTCACTTCCATTGTTTTGTTATACAGAAATAATGAGACGACAGAGGAGTAGTACTTGGCCTCTATTCCATAAAAAGCAGCTACTATTATTAATACTGGTAGTACAGGCAGAGCTGTCACATTGACAACTCATGTATTCTATAATGTGAATGGTGTTTTCTGGAGTTGGAGGGGAAAACACTTGTGTGGCCATATGTAGCAATCTGAGGTAGAAAAGGGACTTGTCAATCAATAACCTAAGATGTCCTGTGTGAGATACAATAACAAAAATATGCACAAAATGCAAAGGGAACACAAACAAGGAAGTGATTGACTCCTGGGAACACAAAAGGACAAATGGCTTTCCAATTAGAAGAACAACAGATGTCAAAGGCAACAGAATGACAAGTAAGCTGTTGGATTCTGCCAGAGCAAGAACTGATGGTGGAGAGAGATAACAGCCAAGACATAGGCGGGGAGACAACTCCTAGGGGATATTTTATGTTCTACAAAGAGGCTGGGACTTGGGAAACAGGGAGAGATGCCATCGGATCTGTGCTTTCAGAGAGCTCAGAGAGGCAGAGGCAGGGAGGAGGCTACAAGACGGACACACCATGAGGGCCTGATCCTTTTCCATGAGCTGAGAACTCCCTGATGCTGTTTGTTCTCTTCCGATTTACTTCAGTTTCTCAACACGACTCCCAAGGCATTTGTGTTATGCCTCATCCACTCTCTCCTCTGAGGAAGCTGGATCAAGCTGACCACACGGGGACCCTTTCCCAGCTGTACAGCGGTAGCAGTTGGTAGCTCACTCCCTGCTGAACAGGGCTGTGAGGGCATCTAGCAGAACTTCTGGGCACAGACCAACGGAAGCCAGGTAATCTTATACCCAGAGCAAACTCCCCACCCCGACCCACTGCCCATTCTTATGGTTGACCAGCTCACTTTTGGGTTATGATTCTAGAGACTAAATAAAGTTCTGTGCATATAATTATCTTCTTCTCTTCCCTCCTTTTTGGGACCATTTGTGGACATGATAAATGGAAGTTTTCTTCAGTGCAAGATCTGTCCCTACCAGGGATCAGCTACAATATAACCATTTCAAAAACAAAACTGAAGGATACAGGCAAATAATGTTTAATTTGGCTTTACTTTTCTCAGAATAGAGGCAGGTACAAGAACATGGGTTTGCTTTGCTTTTTTTTTTTTTTTTAAGATTTTATTTATTTATTTGACAGAGACAGCCAGCGAGAGAGGGAACACAAGCAGGGGGAGTGGGAGAGGAAGAAGCAGGCTCATAGCGGAGGAGCCTGATGTGGGGCTCAATCCCATAACGCCGGGATCACGCCCTGAGCTGAAGGCAGACGCTTAACCGCTGTGCCACCCAGGCGCCCCTGCTTTGCTTTTGAACAAAAGTTTTAAACTAACTCCACCCCTCTACCCCACAAAATGCTATTCCCTCAAAGTGGCTAGAAAACAATAGTTTACAAATGTTAACATGGAAAGAGAGGAGGATTTAAAGGAATAAAAAGAAGAGCAAGAAAATATCTACACTATACTCAGCAGCTGGACAACTATAATCATTTTGTTAATCTTTGCCTTCATAAATAACTGGGAAATTACCTTTCTAGCTCCCTTGTGATTTAAAAAAAGTAAAACAAACAAATAAAAATAACAGAACAACAGAGACAAAAAACTCCTTGTCAGATTTGCACTCCTAAGTTCTGTCTTTTTCCAAGCAACTAGTTCTTACATCAGGTTGATGGTGGTCTTAAGTAACTTGAGACTGAACATTTTAGGTACACACATAACAGAAGGAAACATTTGAGGCCGTTGTTTACTCGTCAAGACCATATTCTATAGAAGAATTTAGAGCTGGAGCACGAATGCAATTTTTTGCAATTCCCTCAAGAAAATTGGAGAATGATTTCGGTGAGATGGGAAATCATACTGAATGATGTACCAAGAAAGGTTGCCTTTCCTAATGATCAGAATACTGGAAGAAAGAAACATTTGAAAGTGAATATAAAAGTTTTCAGATTGGGAAATGAAGAGCCGTTTAAGAAACATTTAATATGCCAGGTACTTTTCTGGGCTCAGCAGAAATTGAGATAAATTAAAAAGGTGCCTGATCTCAAAGTGTTGAAACTTTAGTTAGCATTTAGCTCAAAGGCAAATTAGAATTTAGGGGGAAAGAAGAAAGCAAGCTAATACATCTCAGGTGACTACTATGATTTAGGCAATATATTGCTTCCTTTTAGTTATGGTCTCTTTTCAGCTCTCACAACAGCTCATGTTATAGAGATGTGTAA
Organism: Ailuropoda melanoleuca; assembly: GCF_002007445.2. Taxonomy (NCBI): domain Eukaryota; kingdom Metazoa; phylum Chordata; class Mammalia; order Carnivora; family Ursidae; genus Ailuropoda; species Ailuropoda melanoleuca. The sequence continues at coordinate 121,774,843 of NC_048219.1, read as the reverse complement.
GGGGTCATATTTTTACAGATAAAGACATTTATTCAAGTAACATAGGGCTTATTCACATAGATTATCAACTTGCATTTAGAAAGTGACATTTTTTTGTGACGTGGGTGGATTTAATTTTTTAAGAAAGCAGACCAAGGGTCAAATCTTCTAGGGAAATGCTTTCCAAACTCTTTCAGATATGACACATGTGGAAAATGAGTATTTGTATAGCATTTAGAATGAGTTGAAGAGCCTTCTCTCATCCTGAAGGAACAAACTTCAATAACTTCTCTTTGCCTCGTAGGGCAGAGGGGATCAAAATCTTGGGAAGCTTATTTTCTATGTGGAGGAGTATACCAGCTTGCTTTGCCTAAAGAGCACTCAAACAGTTAGCAGAGTTTACCTGCTAAGTGAATCTAAGAAGGGGGTTTTGCAGAGACTAGAAAGATTATTTATCAGAAACGTGGCTTAATGCGAAAACAAAACTATTGTTTCCAAATTCTAACTTATAAGTAAATGAGATGAAAGTACTGTGCCTTCAATTCCTTGTCCATGTTCTTTCTTACATATATTTTTAAAACAAAGACAAAAATCTAGACAAATTTTAGTATATGTATTTTAAGAACAAAATCTGTGTTACAGAGTAGAACAAAGAAATGTTTTTTACTGTACTGAGTCCTCACCAGCATGGCGTCAGTGTTTTTCTTACATTGTAACTTTTTGTGTTCTTCTTCCAGCATCCACCTTCCAATTGATTGCACAGCATGAATTTAATATGATAAATCTTGCCTCCTGGAGCCGCCATATTGCTTCTTCCATTTCAAAATAGGACTTCACCTTACATTTGTACAATGTTTCACGTCAATTATATCTCAATAAACCTGGAAAGGAAAAAAGGAAGGCAGGAACATACTTTGTGAATATCTCAGTAAAATATTTAAAAATATGGCCCTTAAAATGTAAGCTCTGGATATTAAGAAAATCTCGATATGAGGAATACTACATTTTCTGATGATTTTAATAAAAGTTCATTTTGGTTAAAAAAAATGAACATCAGGGGCACCTGGGTGGCACAGCGGTTGAGCGTTTGCCTTCGGCTCAGGGCGTGATCCCGGCATTGTGGGATCGAGCCCCACGTCAGGCTCCTCCGCTATGAGCCTAGCTTCTTCCTCTCCCACTCCCCCTGCTTGTGTTCTCTCTCTCGCTGGCTGTCTATCTCTGTCAAATAAATAAATAAAATCTTAAAAAAAAAATGAACATCAATTTTCATTAAAACCCTTCACCAAAAAGATGTCCATCGAGAGGGGTAAAGTTATAAGGACCCATTTATATCCCTGCCAATGTTGCCACGTGGTATGATAGAAAGGCCTGGATCCAGGGTGACTCCTGACCCTGTCTCTTGAATTACTTAACCACCTTTAGCCTCAGATGTCTTAATCTGTTAAATGGAAATCTACTTTAGAAAATAAATAACGCTAGTACACTGTAGATATTCAATAAACGTTACTGCTCTCCAAGTGGTAGTTTCAACCCCCTGTGCTGCGGAGAAGCAGAGGGAACTAGGGCAGACCCTCAGGTGCTGACAGTGACACCCAGGTGCCTTAGGCAAATCGATGTATAATCCCTTCTATCAGCAACCTGACACACTCTCTATCAACTCATTATGTCAGGCAACCAATTCTATATCATTCTGAGTCCCTAATTTGTCTTGTTAACATTTTGTAGTTTGGGTCCTAATTGAGGGTTTTCCAACACATGCTTACAGTGCATTTTGTAATTTGGCAGACTCTATGAAATATATGCTTCCCAATTCATGAAAATTTCCTCTATCAAAGATTTGGCTTGAAGAGGTTAAATCTCCTGACTATCAGATAACTAACAAATCAGACATCTGGGAGGGGAACTTAGACATATTGAAATTCTATTCAACTCAGTAGGAAAAAAGCTCAATAAAAATGAATAAACAAAAAACATTCTGTAGACTTAGCTGACCAGCAAATAACCCAGAGCTACTAAATTCAGAAACATTTTAGCAGTTGGATGAAACAGAGCTGGTTTTGAGGCTAGAGAGAACATTTTAGCAACAATCTTACCTAATTAAAGCAAATTCCTACTTAGAGAACTATAGAGAACTTGAGATTTTGAGATTTTGTCTTTGTTTCATTTTTAATTTTAGAGTTTGGATCCCTCTAAGATATTTAATTACTTACTCCTTAGTTTAGTCAGAATTAGCTAAACTGTGCTGTGGTAATAAATAATCCCATCATAGAAGGTAAGAAAAAAAAAGTTTATCATTCATGCTACATGGTTGACACTGGTCCACTGGAGCGCTGCCCCACAGTCACTCAGGAACCCTGGTGACAGAGGCTCACAGGAGCCTCCTCAGTCATGATAGGGGAAAAAAGATAAATTAAAGAAATGACCATTGGCTCTTTACTGCCTTAGACCAGAAGTAGTAATAAATCACTTCTGTTCACATTTTATTGGACAAAACTAGTCAAATTGCTCAGTCTAATTATAAGGAGATTGACAAATGTACAGAAACAAATTGAATATTGGTAAACATTACTGTATTTTCTATTTTTTTTGCATTGGCTATTTTTAAGTTAGTTCACTAAGATTCAGCATTTATTTCCAAGCAAGCAACCTATTTTTTCCCTCAGTCATAAGCATGTATAATTAAACAACTAAAATTACTCTTTCCTAAAAGATATTAGGCTTTCTCATTGGCTCTGTTTTATAATACAACCCAAAATTTTCTGAGCTTTCCATTTCATAAGAGCTTTGAATCACACGACCAACTTACCCACTTGGTAGAGCTCACCTCTCTGAAAAAATTCAGCTTTCATTTACATAGTGACAAGTTCACTGGCAGCCTGATTATATGGATCACTAGGTCTGTGAAAGGACTGTCACAAACCCCCAAATCCCAAAGCAAGGGTCTAATAATTTTGTTTCTATCCACTACCTTCAGCAGCAGAGGAAAAGTGAGAGAAACACTTTTTCCTTTGCATCCCAAAGGAATTCACAGATAACATACATTTGATATGTGTTTCTAATTGTTGGTTGACCTGAAGGAGTAATACGGTACTGAGAAAGTTGCCCTTATGTAAATCATCTTTTATGAAATGACAGTATTTCTCAGGCAAGAGTTAGCTGTGACCAAGTCCCAGATATATACCTATAACATCAACATGACAGATTTTAGCTGTGGGCATGCAAGTGTATAAGTTTTAGATGTGTGTGTGTGTGTGTGTGTGTGTGTGTGTGTGTGTGTGTTGGAGAGACACCAAGAATTGACTTCCAGGGACCTCTATGCATCCATGTCAGATTACTTGTAGTACTGAAATTTTCACATTTACTCAATTGCCACATTTTACTACTATTCCCTTCTTTGCACTCATTCTTTCCAGCCTTCCTTCTTTTGTCCTCTCTCTTCTGTTTTCCTTGAATATTTTATTTGCTACCTTTGGAAGTAAATTCCATTAGTGGGATGGCCAGTGTGTTCATGTGACCTGATGACCAGTATCTCCAGGCTGCATATCAGACATCTAGATAAAATAGGAAAGAGTCCGTGGCCTCTTCTGCTGGTCTCTTCTAGCTTTGGCTAGAAGAAGCTTTGGCATTATTTTTGATCAAGACTGTATGACCGATACTGCAAATTGGCCCCTAGAACACAGCCTCCCTTTCTTCTATAATGATTGAACAGACAAATTTTAGCTGGAACATTCCAACAATCTCCCTCACAGCTAGATCAAGCCATGAGTTTTGGCCTATGGAGTATGAGAAGTGTCACGTGAGACTTTTGAGAAGGGCACAGAAGGGAATACGGATTATCTATGTCCGTTTCTTCCTCCTTTTGCTGGTTGGAATTCAGAGATGCTGGCTAGAGCTTGAGTTTTGGTCTTGGACCGTTAGGTAGATGTCACAGGCGGAAGATCGGATGGTGAGACGGCATGAAAGAAGGAGCCTGGCTGGGTTCCTTAAGACTGACTCCCTGATGCCACCTATCAACCCTACCCCACCATCTACAGACCGCATGTGTGCACCTCATGGAAATGTATTTCTACTTTACTTCAATCATTTTTATTTTATTTTTCTGTCCCAGTAAACTCAGTCCTAACACATACAACACATAACAGCATTGATGGCCTTAACAAACATGAATCTTCTTTTTTTCCTTGCCCGTGGCCATGCTTAAACTCTGAGGCTTTTGAACATGTGGGGGAACAGGTTGACTCTGGTATTTGATGGCTCCATGCTCTTTCCCCCATCATGTTTCAAGTAACTAACAGCTGTTTCCGTGACTCGGTGCATTGGTTTCCTTTTCTCTCTTAAAACTCTACTCCACTCATCGGCCAGCTGCTCGTCCTGGGGAAGAGAGCCAACCCTCTCCCCACACTGGCAGCTCTGTACTGACTCACTCTTTGAATGCAGGGGGGAGATGTCAGGAGAGGGGCTCCTGTCTAGAAAAGGTGGAGGGGGGACAGGTGGCTCCACAGCTCTGACCTCTTACATGTCCCCTCTGCTGCCACTCTTGGCCAGGCTCCCGTCACCTTCTCAGTTGTGGCCCTAGCCTCCAGTCCTCTGGTCCATACTGCAGGTGGCTCTCAGGTTAATCAAGGGTGAACACAGAGTAGGCCTGCAAATAGTTTCCTATTGACTGATTGATCGATGTTTATCTCTTGCTTTTTCAAGAGGGGCTGTTAGAGCACTTCAGGAAGGAAAGACAGCTGCCACCCAACTGGGACTGCTCAATCCGTACTTCAGTCCGTTGATCGGCCCCTCGCTCTGCTCCTAGCTGGGGCTCTGCCTCCACTGCTATTGCTGTCCTACACTTCTAGACTGTCTAGGGTTTAGAATGTGTGTTCACACATTCCTCCTCATGTATCCACACAGCAGAAGGAACGAGTTAGTTGCAGAGGCAGGACTGAAACCCAGGTTTTTCAAGTCCAGTAGCGTGATGTAGGCTGAGGATTGACAAGAAGCACCCTGACCCTCACAACCCGCAAACAGTATCACTTAACATGGGCTTCGCTTGCTCATTCCTTGACCTGACAACGTCGCTAAGAGAAATCCTCTGGAATCCCGAAAAAGGTCAGGCCTTGGAGCAGATAGATGCTGACTGGATTCCACAGTTTATCTGTGTGACTTCGGCCCTGTGCTGTAACCTCCCTGAATCCCGGCTTTCATTTTTCTGTGAAACAGGAATATTGATATATCTATTCTTGGGCGTGTTATGATGATTAGGACCAGCATCCAGTATGTGAAGCGACGGGCACATGTTAGGCATTGAATGTGTAGTAGATGTTTACTGTGATTCAGCCGATATCTAGGGATTGCCCACTGTGTTCAAGGGCCTGTGTTGGGTGCTGTCCAGCCCCAGAGCTGGCAAGCCCCAGGCGTGGTGTTCCACCCACTGTAGCCAGCCTCTTCGTTCCCCTTGTCCTCCTCGTTCCACTTGACTAAACGCATCGGTGGGTGCCTGGGCACAGGCTTCTTCAGAGGAGAGCAGGGTCAGGTCAGGGCACTCAAATCTTTTTCACATGTTTCTGCAGTGGGCCTAGTTTCCAGAGTGAATATCTGGACACGTTCTATAAAGTGGTCTCCAGGAAAAAAACCACAAAAAACCCAAAAGACAAATACTTGCAGCTTTGCTGTGGGTTTTTCATTGAACCAGATGAATCCATGGTGCATGAAAAGGCTGTCAGGCCGGTGGAGGGAGGCTGAATGCTGGGGTAAAGGCGGGCGTCTGTTGCTCCACGCCCCCATGCGAGGTCTGTGCTCCTGGGGGAAGCGAGGCTTGGCGAGACAAGCGGTACCATTGTAAAGTCCTGACAATAGACAAGCAAGAGGACTTGGCTGGGATGAAGAAATCCCACCCCCTCTGAGTTTTAAAGGAAGGGAAGCTGGGGTCCAAAGCCTGCCTTATTAGAGAGAGACAAATCACCCAAACCAATCTTTGTTATGAATGCCGAGCTATTGAATTTCCTGGGCTCTGTAAAGCCTATTGATTTTGTGACAGTCAAAGATAAATTATGCGCACAGAAGCTTTTTTTTCTCTCCTCGCTTTCCTTCACAGCATATTTTTTCAGACATATTGGCATGGGGGATTGTAAGTAAAACTGTTATTGGTTTCTTTCGATTTAAGTGTAGGTCGGTACTCAAGTGAGGCTAAGGACCGTTTTTACAGGGGTTTCCAGTGCAAAATAAATGAAGCCGGAGTCCCTAGAGCTGGGGTCACTCTGTTATGTTATTTCAGTCTCCAGCAGGAATGCTCCAGGCATCCCAGGCATTTCTGGAATTCTGACATTAGCCATGATCCACTTATTCATTTTTGTCCTCTCTCTACCACACCACTCTCCTCTTATTGACCCCTATTCCCTTTTCACCAAGCCATACCATAAGGTCGGTGTACCAAGACTTTGGAAGGGAGCCCTCGACAACCACACCCCCCGCAACGTAAAATGCTGCGGTGTGTGTATGCATGGGTGTGTTCTGCATGCAGGGAAAGTCTCTTACACTGTCGGTGTTTCTTTTTAAATGTGCAAATATCATTCCCACACTTTACAAAGAGAGTAGTTCCTCTCTTGGCAATTTATTCAGAATGCTATCATATTACAAAAATATTTTGATGATGTGCCTACAAGTATGTAAGAGAGAGGCGTGATGACTCCTACATCTAGTGGCATTTAAAGGAAATTGTTACTAACATACCGGATGACAGTAGCGTCTATGATAGCTCGATACCATTTTAAACCACAAAATAAAGCTCGTAAGATATAAATATGTAATATTTCTGAATGTTCAAATGTTGAATAAACACAAGTGAAAAGTTGTTTAACATATTTAGTGAACCCTAAGGCCTGACTCAGACTCATCAACACATTTGCTCTCATTCATCCATTCATTCATTCAACAGGCAGATGTTGAGCACCAACTGTGTGCCAAGCACACGATAAGCGTATTGTGGATTACTCTGTCTCCGCTTTTAATTACAATGAACCCGATTTTGTAATTGGCTATACTCCGAGGAAGCAGAGAAAGGTGAAGGCAGGTCCTGTCATTACATTCGCTTTTCTCTGTTTCTCCTAAGACCCTCTATTTCAGCGGAGAGGACTAGTGAAGATATTTTAGAAGGACTTATATATAAATGCAACCCTCTCTGTTTTGGTTCCTCATAATCGATATGCATAGAGTGGCTTTTCCCCAAGTTCACAGACCAAAAAACTTTTTTTTTCCAAGTAAGAAGTGTTTCATGGAAAAAAGGTGAAGAGGCATCCCAGCTGGTAACTACACACCTATTTTCAACCAGGCATAAGGTCCCCTTGATGATAGACTTTGAATGAGAAGGAAGGGGGGTTTTTGCCCCCTTCATAAAGACTGGATCACTCTCCATGCATATAGATTAATTGAAGTGTCTGTGCCCGATTGTGGAGTTATCAGAAAGTTCCACCACTGAGATATACCTCCTTTAGCAATAGGTCCTGGGGTCAGAGGGTCAAATTAGAAATACGAAACGTATTATCTGAGGGTCAGACATTACTCTCTCCGGGATCATCTTTCATAATATATACCTTCTGATCGGAACACTGATGGCCTGGAGATTTTCTGTGGTGTAGGAAAGAGGAACATTCTACAATTTGAACATTTGTTGGAAAGTCTGGCACAGGGAGGGGCTGCAACAAGGAGCACCTTCTGGCTAGGTTGGTAGGCACCTTTAATAAAATGAGAAATAAGTGAGAGGGACAGAGGGCGTGGAAAGAAAGCTTTCTCTATAGTTTTATTTAAGGCTGGCTCTATTTCTTACCTCATTCTACCTCATCCTTCCAAATGGTAGCATTATAAAAGAGAGTTTCTAAGATTTTCTAATATTTATACCCATTATACTTAATTAGGTTTATATTTTAACTCTATATAGAAATTATTCCCACAGTTTCTGCTTCATGCATAAATTTCTTTTTGGTAGTCTTAGGTTCTTTTAAATCTTAGAATTGTGGTCTTTCTAATGGACTCTGAGAAACAAACTGAGGGCTTCAGAGGGGAGGGGGGTGGGGGAATGGGATAGGCTGGTGATTGGAGTAAGGGGGCACGTATTACATGGTGCACTGGGTGTTATACGCAACTAACGAATCATCGAACTTTACATCAAAAACCAGGGATGTACTGTATGATGACTAACATAATATAATAAAAAAATACTATTATAATAAAAAAAATAATTGTAGTCTTTCTAGACAAAAGTATTGTGAAAAGAACATGGATTTCAGAGTCAGGCAGATTGAATTTAAATTCCTGATCTGATGTTTGCCAGTCTTGGGCAAATTACTCAACCTCTCAAAGTCTCAAATTCCTTATCTATAAATTCAGATATACTTTCTATCTCTTGAACTTATTTTAGCAAGAGAAATTTTAAAAAAAGTACTTGACACAGGGGTGAGGCCTTGGGAAAGACTGTATTATTGCCTCCAATAATATTCTACCCCCGATAAGGATAATACCTACCAACTCAAGCCACATGATTGTGCATGCCAAGTGTAACATCCTCCATCCGTTGACGTATGGCTTGACTTGGGCACAGACATGCTCTAGACGGTAGAGTGTACATGGTAGATTCTAGCAGAAACTTTTTATGATATCATGTGGTTCTGCTCACTCCTCTTGAGATTCTCCCACACCACCATAAAAATCATATCCCAGTGAGTCTCCCACAGCACAAGGCATATGGAGTCTACCCAAGCCTAGCTGAGCCCAGCAGAGCCCCAGAGTCAGGGTCAACTTGTGGACTCGAGAGCAAGAAATATATGGTTTGTTGTTAAAATAATTGAGATCTTACTACACCAAAAGCTGACTACTACAGTGTTCAAGAAGTGCTTCTACCCCACCCCTTTTCTCTTTATAGAGTTTTTGTCCAAGTTAAATGAGAAGATGTAATAAATCCGTATACCGGTAGCTGACACACGGTTGGTTGCCTTTCCTTACTCCTCGTCCTCTGCTTGGTCTTCTTCTTGCCTTCGTACTTTTTCCAGTATTTACTTAGGATCCAGATAGTAACTAGATAGAGCAGGAAATCTTAGATTTCCAACCATCATTATGGTTTCTCTAACGATCTGAGCTCATAATTGGATCACTTTTACTCTCAGCTTCATCTTACTAAAGGCTCTGGTGCTGGGTTAGAAGTTCCAACATGAGATTAGTGGTTAAATGCCCCCAAATTGTGGTCCAGATGCAACAGATAGGAGCCTAGGCTTGCCAGCCCCCAAATATTTAGTTGTTCTCCATAGAAACTAGTAAGAAGGAGACAAAAATAAAAGCCTGCTCCCCAAAGGAAGGACATTGTTCACCGAGTACACTGGCTGAATGCCCTTCATCCTTCAGCTGGTCTGGTGCCGCTGTTTTTCCTTCTATCAAGCCCAATGGCTGGCTACAAAGAAAATCTGGAATGTGCTGGATCATTATATAGATTGCAATATCAGAGGTCTTGTTGAAACCGTAATCTGGAAGTAAGCTTTGTGAGCAGATCCCAGAGGGATGAGTGAAAGGGATCGACAATACGATTCTGAGACACATCTATGGGGGTTAAAGATCTAAAGCTTAGAACTGGGGGAAAGGCAAGTTGAGACAGAGGGATCTAATTGGATGGAAATCAGAGTAAAGGCTCAGACATCGGAGGCTCAGATAAATTCTCCCTAGTGGCTGTCCTCTTAGCTGGTCTTACTGTTTTAGAGGAGCTCCCTGTCTGTAAGGAGGCTCTAAGTCAGGATACCCTAAAAGGGATATTAAGCCTCTGACATACTTCTATGGGTGGGGGATCAGGGTGATGATCCCATAGGACCAGAGTGTCAGTTTCTCCTTCTAGGACTCAACAGAAAAGTGGGATGTGAGAAAGGCAAAATACAAAGCCCTCACTATAAGCCTACCGTTTCATATATAAGGATTTCTTGTGCGCTTGATGTTAATTAATCAACACTGCACATCCAATACAAAATCAGAGCTATTCCAATAATCACTAGAAATGTGAAAGAATTCAGGAAGTGAATAATTTTTACTTTTATTCACTCTCTAACTTTTTGTGGGGAGAAAAGTTTAGGTTGAGTTGAGAGAAGAATACAGATGAGCCTTTCTCATATAAAGGTGTCCATAACATGAAAAAACTCCTTTGGGAAATGAAAGTTTAATTAGAGAGACTGGTAAAGTCTCTTGTGAGATAGAAGAAGATTCAGGAGGTGAGAACTTTAAGAGACAGCATGCTTTATGAATAATGCAATAGCTAGACTTCGCCATCTCTTTCTACAGATTTACATTTCTGAAAACAAAAGGTCAAAGTACATGGGAAAAGCATTTGAAGCCCTAGAAACCTCTAAGCTGGCAGAACCAGCCTCCACAATATATTTGCAGCCTGCCTTCCCAGCCTAATTCCTCTTACCCATGCTCTGGATTATAGCAAACTAAACCACATGAGGTCTCCTTCAAAGACCCACAGGAGCCCAGCCCTCCCGCTGCCCCCTCCCCCAGCTTCCCCATGCCAAGAACTGGGCACGGACCCCTGCCAGAGAGCCTCCTTTAGCTACAAGTGATATCTCCTCCTCTAACGTTTTGTTTATCTCTTAGGACACTTGAGATTTTCTACAGAGATGTGCTACAGTATATCATTTCCACTAGACTACAAAACCCTGAGGGCAAGGATTGTATCCAGTATCTCTGTGTACCAAAAACATAAAGAAGGTGTTCAAGATAATTAATTACTAAATACAAGTAATAAGGGGCACCTGGGTGGCTCAGTCAGTTAAGCGACAACTCTTAATTTCAGCTCAGGTCATGATCTCAGGGTTGTGAGATGGAGACCCGAGTTGCGCTCTGCACTGGGCATGGAGCCTGCTTAAGATTCTCTCTCTCCGTCTCCCTCTGCTCCCCGCCCCCACCCCTGCATGCACACAAAGGCGCACTTTCTCTCTCTCTCAAAAAAAAAAAAAAAGGAAAAGAAATAATGAGAAGAAAAATTAAAATCAACACGGTATCAGCTTTTTTCTTTTCATGTTCACCACCTCTTTCTGTTCAATTTTTTTCTTTTTAAGATTTTATTTATTTGTTTGACAGAGAGAGAAAGCACAAGCAGGCAGAGGGAGAAGCAGGCTCCCCACTGAGCAGAGAGCCCAACAGATGCAGGGCTCAACCCCAGGACCCTGAGATCACTACCTGAGCCAAAGGCAGACACTTAACCGACTGAACCACCCAGGTGCCCATTCTGTTCAATTTTTATTAATAGTCCTGTAAAAAGTGTTGATGCACACGGCTTAAAAGGGTTAAACTAGGGAGCTAGTTGCAGAACAATGATATGCTGCCCAAATATCCAGAAACAACCACTTTCAATCATTTTTGTCCTATTTCAAGACCTGGAAGTTCTGAAAAATATTTTTGTTCTATCCTCAGGCTTGACCGATGGTCTGGCTTTGTATAGAATGCTAATTGTAAATAATTATCAACCATAATTTTGAAAGTGCTCTTCCATTATCTTTAAGCTTCTAGTAGTTGTGGGAACTTCAAAGCCATTCTAATTCCTGATCTTTGTATGTGAACTTTTTTTTTTTCTCTCTCTGGAAAGGTGTATGATCTTTACTTTGTCCCCAGCATTTAGTCATCTCACACTGATACATATCCGGTTGCAGGTCTATTATGCATCATGCTGGACACCCAGGACAAAGTCTAATAATCAGTATTTTAAAAAGTAGACTTTTCAGAAATATTGTACATATATCTCAGATATTTTCTAAGCCACTTAGAATTTATTATTACAGAATTGCTTTGAAATATAAACAGCTAAAATTAGTATTCACATAATTCTGGTTTTTCAACAGGAAATACCATTGGTCCCTCTGTGTTTTTAGAAACTGAAAGTAAATGGTAGAGATGTGTAATCATGAAGTAATTACCTATATGAACATTTGAACCCTGTTGAAATACCAGGTGTTTAACATCAGAGCTGGATCCTATGACAGGAGCAGCTGAGGGATCATAGCTGGAAGGAGCTAAAATGGTCAAACAAAACCATCAAAGATCTAAAGATTTGAGGTTGTTTGTGTCCATTCTTGTAAGTTCATGGCTGGGCCTTGACAAGGAAGTGGTGGATTGCTCAGAACCAGCAAGTATGTAGGATATAATTTGTGTGCAAGAGAAACACTCTTAAGGCCATTCACTGGGTTAAGAGAAGGTGCCAGAGGGGTCTCCACAAATATAAAATTTAACATTTATATCAACGCTTAACAAATAATTCCTCCAAAAAAATCAGGGTCTTATAAGGGGGGAAAAGGAGAATGTTGCACTGCTTTATAAGGACAAAAAACCCTACAAATCAGAGAATATGGAATTATAATGACAGAATGTTCTGATTAACTCACCCATAAAATAAGATGTATGGTAAAGGTCACCAAACCTTACCAGTGGCATAATTCAGATCTGTCAAAACACCTCCAATTATTCCTCAGGGAAATTAGTTTGCTAGTTAAGGAGCCAGTCTCACTAACCTCGGTGGACCAGAGCAGGACTTGGGACGGGCAGTTTGGGGTGTAAGGAGAAGCCCTTCTGCTGTGGGTGACTACCGTTTCACCCTTTGAACAAAAAGAACAAAAAGTTCTCCCAACTGCTGCTATCAATCACTGGTTTCTTTCTTTCTGCAGGCCCTCCCTTCCCTTCCTGGACAAAGTGAAATTTCTGGCTCTGACCTTGAGATATTTCCATCACTTCTGTTTTCCCATCTACATTTCCTTCTTCACTTTCTTCATGGCTGGTTTAAACTAACTTTCCTGGAGGCAAAAAGCATTACTCTAGAGCCCTTGGGAAAAAATTCCAAAATCAGGTTTAATGTGCTTTGAAATGACACATAATAAAACGACGTAAAAGAAGGATGGGTGAGGTTGAGATGGTGGAAGAAGTGACATTGTAGATAATTGTGCATGTTAATTTTTAACTGAGATTATTTTAGTGCTCTGAGCAAAAGAAATATCCCAGCTCATTCCTTGCACAGCTTCCCTGATCACAGGGTGTTACGTTCCCGTTCCACACCCATGCCTGATTGTAAACACATGTGTCCTATGTCAGGTGGGGATGATACAAAGGAAACAAAAATTACTCATTATTACTCACCACAATTATTTATATCCTTAGAAAATGACATGTTTCATGATTTTAAAAAAACTTGGAAATGGAAAAACATAAAAAGGAGTATTAAAAAATCATGCTACGTTTTATCACTAAAGACAACATCTTTGAACAATACGGTAGATTTACTTTTGATCAGAGAAGAATTTAGGTGTGTGTGTGTGTGTATGAACTTACCTATGAAATGAATATGAAACACAGGGGGAACCAGACTGCATATATATATCTGTATCCTAAATATTGAGTCAGATGTGTTTTTATAAGATTGAACAAAACACTGAGCTTTACTGAACTTTACTGAAGTACAACATTTCACCCTTTGGATACATTCTAGGTTCTTTAAACAGCACATTGTTTTTTGGACATTAATGTATTTCTGAAATTCTGTTTATAAGTTGCAGTATTTTTGGCCTTCATTACATTACTCTTTATATTTTTCTCTGATTGTTTCCTTTGGATAAATTTCAAGGAGTGGAAATACTGAGGTCACATGTTATGATTGCTTCCGGAATTCTTGATATGTATATTACCAAATGGCACTTTAGAAATGTTGAGTATTTCTCACTGGTGGAGCAGAGTGTGAGAATGCTTTTTCACCAAGGATCCTTTTCAACACATAATCTATGCAATTTATAATACTGTTATTTGGAAAATAGGTTGTTAATTTCTAGGAAAATTAAACACACACATGTGATTTAGTCTTTCTTGTTTTAATTTAAATTTAACTTAAATTTCTTTGATTATGAATGAGTTTGAACTTTTAAAAATGTGTCTATTAACAATGTGTATATTTCTCATTTTGTTTGTGAATTTACAGTTTATTTCCTTTGCTGGTTTTTCTATTTGGGGTGTGTGTATATCTATATCTATGTCTATATATATATATAAAACATATAACATTATATAACAATATTATTATATATTATGTTAAAATTAAATTTACTATTACATATTAAATTTAAATATATAATAATATATAATAATATATAATAAGGAAATATTATATACATAATTTTGTGTGTGGATTTTAAGAGTTTTTCACAGATAAAGACATTAACCCTTTTTTGATTTTTAACAGCTATATTGAGAAATGATTGATATACAGTAAACTGTACATATTGAAAGTATATTTTTGACCTCTCAAAGTATCACCCTAATGGAGATAGTGAACCTCAGAAGTTTACTTGTGCTCCTTTGTCATGCTCCCCACCCTCACAGCCCTCTCTGCCCCTGCCATGTCCCAAGGCAACTACTGATTTCATTTCTGTCACCATAGGTTACTTTTCATTAAAAAAAAAAAAAAGTACTATATAACATGTATTTTATTTCTGTCTGACTTCTTTCACTCATAACTATTTGGAAACTTATCTATGTTCTGTCATCTATCAATAGTTCATTTTTTAAATGCTGTATTTGTATTGCACTGTATTCACACAAAAGCTTGGTATAACCATAAACTTGGGTAATGTTTCCAGTTTTTGAGCTATTACAAAGATAGTTTTTACAAACCTTGCTGTAAACATTTATGTACAAACATATGTCTTCATTTCTCTTGGGTAAATGGCTGGATCACATGATATATGTATGTTTAACTTTTCTAGAATCTATCAACCTGTCTTCCAAAGAGGTTGTATCACCTTATGTTCTCAACAACAGGTTTTAAGAGTTCCAGTTGCTTTACATTCTCGCTAACACTTGGTATAATAGGTCTTTTTAATTTAATGTTACCCTTTTCAGTAGGTGTGGAGTGGCATTTTACTGAAATTTTAATTTGCATTTGTCTAATGACTAAAAATGTTGAACATATTTTCATGCTTATTTACCATGTAAACATTTTATTTGGTGAAATGTTTACTCAAATCTTTTGCCTATTTGAAATTGAATTCTGTACTAAATGTAAAGAACAATAAATCATGACAAGTAATGTTCATCCAGGAGCACAAGGTTAGTTTGACATTGATATTCAATCAGTGTAATTCACCGTATGAACAAACTAAAAAAGAAAAAATCATATGATCATCTCCATTGATGCAGGAAAAGTGGTTGACAAAATTTAACATCCTTTCATAATAAAGATAGTGTGATGACACTAGGAATTGAAGAGAACTTTCTCAACCTGACAAAGGGTACCTACAAAAAACCTGCAGCTTCCATGATACCTGATGGTGAAAGTTTGAATTCTTTCTCCCTAAAATTAGAAACAAGACAAAGATTTGTGGTCTCACCACTTTTATTCAAAATTATACTGGACATTCTAGCCATTGCAGTAAGTCAAGGAAAAGTCATAAAAGACATCTAGGTTGGAAAGAACGAACTAAAACCTTTAATTCACATTTGATATGATTGCCAGTATAGAGCATCAGTTGGACTCTTAAAAAGCTACTATAATTAATAAGGGAGTTTATCGAAGATATAGGATAAATTACATACATATGTCAATTATAATTCTATGTACTAGCAACAAGCAATAGGAAATTGAAATTAAAATGTAATACAATTTATAAGAGTATAAACATTATGAATGCTTTGGGATAAATCTTAAAAAAGAAGAACAAAATGGGCATACTGAACACTATAAATAACTGCTAAGAGAAATTTTAAAATACATAAATAAATTCAATGATATACCTTGTTCAGGAGCAGAATACTCTGTTTTTAATATATCTGGAAGTGATTTATAGATTCAATGTAATCCCAATCAAAATCCCAGCGGGCATTTTGTAGAAATTGACAAGCTAATTTTAAAAGTCATATGGGATTGTAAAGGCCCTAGAATAACCAAAACAACTTTGAAAAAGAAATATAAAATTGGAGGACTAACACTCCCTGACTTATTGCTGCACTAATTTAGACAGGGTAGAATTGGTGCAACATGACAGACAAATAGATCACTGGAGCGAAATAGAAAGTTCAAAAATATTTCCACACATGTATAGACAAAACATTTTTGACAAAGCAAGGTAATTTAGTGGAGAAAGATCTTTTCAATAAATGATGCTGGAACAATTAGATATGTACATGCCAAAAAAAATAGCTTCAACATATATGAGTCAATCAATTGTCAGCTATTGATTTTACACACACACCCACAATTTAACTCAAAATGGATCATAAACCTAAGTATAAAATTAAAAACTATAAAACTTCTGGAAGAAAACACAGTAGGAAATCCTTATAGATTTTGATTGAGCAAAGATTTCTTAGTTAATGCTAGAAGCATTATCCATAAAAGAACAAATCGATAAATTGGACTTCATAAAAGTAAAAACTTACGCTTTTTAAACACATTAGCCAAGGATGGAGAGCAAATATTTACAAATCATATGTCTGATACAAGATTTATATTTAGAATATATAAAAAACCTCTAATACAAAAAACACTAATTTAAAGGGAAACATGCACCCCTCTGTTTATTGTAGAATTATTTATAACAGCCAAACTAGGGAAGCAGCCCAGGTGTCCACCGATAGATGAATGGATAAAGAGATGTGGCATAAACATATAGAACAGAATATTATTCAACCATAAAAAAGAACGAAATCTGGCCATTTGCAGCAATGTGGATGGAGCTAGAGGGTATTATGCTAAGTGAAATAAGTCAGTAAAACAAATACCATATGATTTCAGTCGTATGTGGCATTTAAGAAACAAAACAAACAGGCAAAGGAAAAAAAAAGAGAGACAAACCAAGAAACAGACTCTAACTATAGAGAAAAACTGATGGTTACTATGGGGGAGGGCGGGGAGGGAGGGATGGGTGAAATAGTTGATGGGGAATAAAAGTAAACTTGCTTAAAAAAAATGAAATTATATAAACAATAAAATAAAAATAAAAAACCTCTCAAAACTCAGTGATAATAAATTAACATCTTTCTCCCTGATGTTTGTGAGGTGTTCTCCCAAGATTATCATGTATCTCTTATTTTGTTAATGTTTTTCTTGAACACAGAGTATTTTGAGGTTTTCACATCATTTTATCAGTTAAAATTCATCTTCATCATACGTGATAGTAATTTTTGAACATACAGGTTTTAATTTTGTTCAATAGTGGAAGAAGACTAAATCCCATCTTGATATTGACTTTGTATGTGGAAAGATATTTTTAAACTGTCAGTCATATGTGGTTTTCACGTATACAAGATGTTCTGCATTATAAATTGACTATGCCAGGAAAAGCTGCCCATACCTCTGACCCTAGCTTTGTAACCCCAGTAAACCTCTGTGTGGTGATGTAACTGGTATTAATGACAAGTAAAGAGGGCTGGAGAGATGCCCCAGGGACACTCTCAAGCAGAAGTCAGAAATTAAAAGACTTTTCAGCCAGTGGGACCTTTTAGAGGTGAGTCGTATCCATCCTGGGGCAATCGAATATGAAGGTACCTGAGTGAACTGGCACATAGCAAGGAAAAACTAGGAATTACAGGTGGTAGAAATGTCAAAAGAGTATGCATCTAAGATGCCAAATTCCCCAGATGGCTAGCTCTTCTAATAATGCCCCAGTGATACTGCACACAGCCATGGGCAGTGCGGTACCCCAAATTTCAAAGCCCAGCCCTTCTATGAAGAGTAGGATTGTTGCCCAAATCATCCTCCCTAAATACCGGGGACAATCAATCTATTGTCTTTACATGCCTGTCTCACGTAGTTTGTGGAGTTGTTGAAAGTTTGACAACTTTTGGAATACGATGCATTTTTCTCTTTCTTCCCTCTGCTCTTTTCTCTCTTCTCTCCAGGATAACTTTGAGATGTGAGAGTTAGGGCAGGAAGCCTCACTGTCCTGTACAAGTATGCTCCTCACAGTCCCAAGGGGCCTGTGGACGTCCTTAGCCCTATCAAAAATTTGAAAGTTATTTGAGTAAGGTACAGGAAATTAATAAAATCAATAGTTGATGATTGATTCAGAGAAACTAATCTCTTCTGGCTGCAAATATAATCAAAACCAGTTGTCTTCAGATTTCTGTTGAAGTATTTCCTAATAAGAGTTATGAAAAAAAAGACACATGAAAACCACACATATTTTAGTAGGCATCAAAATTTTATCTAAATTTAAGGAGTGGCAAAAAATTGTAATTTCTATCATATTGTAAACAAGGACATTTTAAAAGAAAAATATTAATTGCTCTTAGAAATGTAACCAAAGAATCAAAATACCTTACTGAATTGCTACCCACTCTAATCTGTTTACTAACTGAATGCTCCTGGGGCACCTGGGTGGCTCAGCTTGTTAGGCGAACAGCTCTTGGTTTTGGCTCTGATCATGATCTCATGGGTCCTGAGATTGAGCCCCGGGGGTGGGCTTGCTCAGCAGGGAGTCTGCTTGAAGATCCCCCCTTCTGCCTCTCCCCCCACTCATGCAAGCACACTCCTCCTCTCTTTCAAATAAATAAATCTTAAAAAAAAAAACCATATGAATGCTCCTGCTTTAATAGTGTGAAATTATACATTGTTTAATTTTTCCTTGACTTGATACTTTTATTTTACTTGTTCTCAATATCCTATCCTAATATATTCATAGTTGAAAGTTTTTATTCGTAATTTATGATATTTATATGCTGCAACATTTCCGTACATGAAAACTTCTGGAACCACAGGTCATAACCATTAATTTTTTTCTGGATTGAGTTATTAAGTTATTATTGAGTTATTATTATTACTAGTTATTATTACAATTAGTTCTCATACACTATTGATCAAAACAAAATAATTATAAATGAAATATTGAACAGATGATTAATAATCACAAAGAGAAAATTTTTATTGAAAGATAGCCCTTAATAAGAAGGAATGGGTCTTATTTTTCAATGGGTTCATGGATCCACGAATAAAAATTACATATGCTAGAGTAAGATAGGGTTCTGCCTTAATACTCTTCCTGTTGTGTTTAAATAAGCATAAACATTAAGAAACCGTATTCACGTAAATAAGTATATAAAGACAGAATGAATTTATTTATTTTTTATTTACTTATTTTACTTTTTAATAGAGAGAGAGTGTGCATGTGCAAGACCTGTGGGGGGGGGTGGTAGGGGAGCAGCAAGGGTAGAGGGAGAAGGAGAGAGAGAATTCTAACCTGGCTCCATGGTCAGCGTGGAGCCCAAAGCAGAGCTCTATTTCATGACCCTGAGATCAGGACCTGAGCTGAAATCAAGAGTCAGAAGGTTAACCAACTGAGCCACCCAAGCACCCCAGAAGGAACTTTTTAATAGTAATTTCACTCATTTCTCTGAACTTTTTCCTGTTCAGAAGGGTTATGCATTTTCTGTTTATTTGTTTTCAAGGTGGGAGGAGAGCATTTGCAAAGGGAATGGTGGGAACATGGAACCACTGGTGAATTCTCAGTTGGATTACTTTATTAATTAGGAAAGAATAACATAGAAATGGAGGCTCTAGAAATTTGATACCATTAAACTACCTAGTCCCCTGTAACATTGGAAAAGTTTTTGTGTATCCTGGATGTACATATTTATCAGTTTGAGTGTTGTTTGTCTACACGAGGGCATCTCAAATGTGGTCCCATACCAGTATCACATGCATCACTTGAGAATTTGTTAGAAATACGAATTCTTAGGCCCCACCATCAGACATTGATGTCTGCTCAACCAAGATAGGGAAACTACTATAATCAAATAAGCACTAGATTCCTCTGCTCCTTAAATAAATAGCTTGCAGAAAAGGGCACAAAGAATTTAACCTTTTCAAGAATGGCCATTCTCCTTGCTCTTTCAAATGAGGAGAGCCTCTTCCCTTACTGTGTACGTGCATTCCCACCCAATGCCTTGGAGTGTAGGATTATTTGGGATCAAGCTGACAAAGAGACAGAGGACCTAAAGTTAAATGTAGTCCCAAAGGTCATTTTCTGATAAAATGTCTATCTTCTGCGCAAAAGTTGTAGGTCTCCAAAGGCAGAGACAAAGTCTTTATTTATAAAGCAAGGGCACAAAGCTGTTTGTTACACTAAATTTAAATGATGGTAGTTAGACGTAATAGAAGAAGTGATACGTTTGGCATCTAAACAGTTGTCAATAAATTTATGCTCTTAGGTCAATTTTGCCAAGACCATGAAAGGGGACTCAATGCGATAACAAACCCAATATGATAAGGAAATAGAAACTGAGGCAGTACAGTATGAACAAAGAACAATTGTTATCAATCACTCAGGACCACAGAGACTACCAGTTTGGGAAAATATTTTAGCATTCTATGTCCACGTGTTTCTTAATCTTCATTTACTATAGACCTAGCCAATTTGGTTGAATTCTGCTTTCTGTGGATTTTATTCTATAAACAAAAGTGATTTTTGTTTTTAACATAAAATTATGAAAGTGGTTTTGATTATACGCTGTTCAAGTACACACTCCCCCTACTGCCACTTCAGCATATCTGATGTCAGCTGGCATCCTCCGTCTCCGCATTATGTCCAAAAGGTTTATGTCTCTTGCCCAAGACCACATGCCGGGACATCAGTTGAGCTGGATGTGGATCAAGTCTTCCCATTTAGTGCTTTACTGGCTACAGCACACTGCTGTACGGTTTTCTGGAAGAAATCCCTAGTTTAGTAGTGGGAAACTCAACAGACTGCAGTATCAGGATTCCAGTAACAACATTACCATGTACGATATCTCAGGTTATTCAGTAGGCCATTTTATGTCACTAAATCTTGCCCCAAACCCTATTTGACTCTAAAATTTTATGAAGTCTGTCAACTTCAAGACATTTTTTCTGATGAAATTGAAGCTCAGAAATTTTGTGATTTGTTTCTTACTTCTATAATCTTCAAGACCCTTCCCTACTCTGCTCCATTTGAATTAGCTAATAAACCTTTTATTGTTCTGCCCCTGGGGTTCATAGAGACTTTTGTGGATGTTTTAGAGTTTAGGCTTTGAATAAACAAAGGGAAATAAATTCTAATAAGATAGCTTTTCCTTATTTCATATAAAAAATTAGAATTTACATTTTATTATTGAACAGAAATATTACGAAGAGTTGGAAACTGTTCAGCTATAAAAAGACTTTTCTTGGAGGTTATCTTTTCTTATGCAGAACTTACTCCATTACTGTGGTTCACTGCCAAGCTTGAATGATCCAATCGTAGGCACAGCAATTCCTGCAGCAAGCTCCTCTCTTGTCTTCTTTAACATCTTCCAGATCACCAAAAAAAAAAAAAAGAAAAAAAAAAAAAGAAATTTGATCCCTGAGGAATCCACTTCCCACTCTGCCAGCCATGCATTATTTTTCTTCAAGACATGCTATGGAATGACGAAGGGAGAAAATCCTCTTTCCATTGGTGGGAGGTGGGGGTGAGGTTCTGGAGTTCTTTAGAAATGGTTGTATTGGAGGTCTAATAACTCCTTTGAAGGACCAAATCTCTGCATTTTTTGTCATTGTGTTCCCATCTATGCTATTTTCTGCAGTAATTTACTTGTCAGAAAGATCACAGGAAACTAGTAATTTACTTTGTGCACAAAGCATTGTGTGGCTGTGGCTGCATTTTCTTATAGGGCTGTAATCTTTCATTTGTCTAAATGGAATGATGGATGAGCAGATTTCACCACTTGGCATGCCCAGGCTGCTGTTTGTCCATGCCTCTTGTGCCTTCATGGCATGGCTCCTCTGGCTGCGATACCCCTAAAAATCAGGGCCGCAGGACCTACGAGAAAGGTTCTTCAATGAGGATCTGCAAGATAGGTTAATAATCCCTGGAAACCAATCCCTAAAATCAAAAATATTTACATTGCTCAGTGTATTGTACTCTCATTGTATAAGAGCTAGATAAAATACCTTGTTTTGCTTATGCAAGAAAGTTGATGAACACATTGCACATTTCACAGTTGTTCACCGTGAGGCAAGACAGAAAATGCACCGCCTGTGGTTGACCCACTGCCTTTCCCAGCCAAAGGAAAACAAGCCACCGCATCTGTTAATTACTATTGGATTTAGTTCATAAAGATGTTTCACACAGTACACCTTTTAAGCCCCAACTGAGTGCCAAATGAATATAAACAGGATTAACATCTTCATAATTTTCCCAGGCTTCATTCTCATCCACCCATTTCACGTAAATGACAATAACCAAAATGAAAAGTTCAAAATTTAATAAGAAGTTTTCACTTGAGATAATTATAGAGATTCTCGTAGGATTTCAGAACCCTCTTTATTATCAGAACCAGTTTGGGGATTTGATTTCAATTTTGTCTGGGCAATTTACAGTCTGAGTACATGGTCCAGGATCTCTTTCGTCAGGGATGGGAGGAAATGTTAAAGTCAAGGTGGTTTCCCATAAGCAAATGTCAAGCTCTCAAGGTCACCCCTGTCAAGGAACAGGGAGCAAAAGGTGAAGTCTTTAATTTGGCAAGGAGTGTCTACAAAAACCTACAGAAAAGATCATAATTAACGTTGAAATATTGAAAGCTTTCCTGCAGGAGTTGTGGGAAGTGGAATTTTTGTCAAGCAGAACTCATCCACTCCCTTCGCAATAACCACACACTTCCTCTCCAGGAGGCAAATTCAACAAATATACATGAAGCATCTACTCCATGCTTAAACATTAGAGGTACAAAGATAAATAAGACATGGGTCTTGCCCTGGGAGAGCTGATATGTTATTGTATAAGGCAGGTAGAATCAAACTGACTGTAACACATTGGGTAAGTGTGTATCAGCAATGTGAAAGTTCCCACAAGGTCCTGTGAGGCCAAAGCCTCTCAAAACATGCATTACACACACTTGAATGTATGTGTGTGTGTGACTGTTTCTGTACAGAGCTTGGGGAATAATTACTGTGTCTAGTGTGCAGGGTTTCTGAGTAATTTTGTTCACTTGTTCATTCATTCCCTCATTCACGTACTCACTCATTTCAAACATTTATTGGGTTTTAGGTTTTACTCTATGCCAAGTATTATGCTAGGTCCTGGGGCCTCAAAGATCATTTTGAATCGGCTCCTTTTGTCAAGGAGTTGCGCGCTGGATATTAGAAAGGCCTTGGGTGATATGCAGAAGTTCAAACATTATCCTGCAAGCAAAAGGGAGCCGTGAAGATTTGGTTGCTTTTGTTTTTTTAACAAGGGAATAAATGCTCTGATAATATTTTTGGAAAGAGGTTGGGTTGGAGTGGGGAAAGACTGATGTAAGGGAGAAGCAACTGTCTGTTCAGATGATAAGGGCTTGAACTAGGACAGACAAATCAGATCTGGAGGGAGGACATTTTTAAAAAGAAATAGGGCAGAGTTGAAGACTTCTTAATAGCAACTAAGAAAAACTGACACTGGTTACGTAAGAAGAAAAGATTTTGTTGGAGGAATTCTATCCGACTATTCTGGATCATCTTGGTGAAGCTTGAGAATCTGATTCAGAAAATGTGCAGCAAAGGTACTGCTGGTCCAGAGTAGGAAGGACCTCCTCCATCTTTAGAAGGAAAAATATATCCCAAACGCAGTGGCACTTCTGTTGCTACTTGGTGTGACTCCCTCTAAACCTGCTACCCTGACTCTGCATTCTGTTCCAATGGCATTAAAACTAGGACTCAGAATTCTGGGTTCAAGCCTGAGGGTACAGAGAC